>NW_017306708.1:550481-567953 GCF_000935625.1 Nanorana parkeri
TTGACTAAAGCCTTGCACCTGACCACAGGTCAGGTGCAAGACTTTGCCCAATCACGGCACAGTACACTGAAGAGCCATGATTGGGCAAAGTCATGATGATTTTGCCCAATCATGGCTAACATGTCAGGTGCCGTACAACTGTAAACAGTTGGGCGATGCTAGCTGGCTGTCACCGCTAGCTCGGCCAATTGTTTATATTTTCCCGGAATCTGCATTCTGTGGCAGGAGTTTGTCGCTAGCGGACGGGTCGGCTGGCGTTGTTTTAAATTATTTCTATTTATTTTTTCTTGTTTTATTTTTTATTTCGCCGAGTTGTTGTCGTGGACAACGCTGGACATCGTGATTGACCCTGGATTACACCGGTGGATCAATTTTTTGGGTTTTGTTTTTTTTTACAATAAAGAAATTGTCAACATCCTTTGTTTCATTTTTTTCAATTTAAAGATTTTCCCTAAAAGTCTGGCCTCTTTTAAAAAAATTTAATTTAACTCTTTAGTGAATGGGTAGGGGTACAAGTACCCCTTACTCATTCAAAAGGGGGGCGCATCTGGGTGCCCCTTTATAAAAGGTGCACCCCGATGTGAACAAGCCCCCTGCCTGCACCCCCACAATCAATGCCCCAGGGCTTGTGCGAAAGAGGCCCTCGTCCCCATCGGCACAGTCACAAGGTGCTTTTCTAGGGGCGACCCTGGAAAAGTACCCTGCCAGTGCCGAAGGCATGTGGCCTGGTATGCCAGGGAGGGGGGACAATGAGCGAGCGTGCCCTTTCCTGCCCTGCCAGGGCTGTGCTCGGATCAAGGGTCTAGTTGGGAATTTTAAGGGGGACCCTACATCTTTTTTCCCCCATTTTTGGGGGTGGGGTTCCTCCTTAAAATTCCTACCAGACTTTAAGGGCCTGGTATGACTTTGAGGGGGAACCCCGCATACTTTTTTTTTTTAATTGTAACTTGGGTCCCTTCTAAATTCCTACCAGGCCTAAAGGGCCTGAATGAGCCTTCAAAGGTCCTGGGATAACATTTCCTTCCTTCTTTTAAACCCAGGAAATGGTTTTTCTTATCCTTCTCGATATGGTAGCTCTTGAAGCCACCGAACCTTTCTTGGCACCACTGAATAAGACAAATAAATGACTTGTTTTTCTGAAGCTCTTCATAACTTCTAGGTATCTTAGAAGACAACATCTAACATCCAATGTATGAAAAATTTCTTCAACAGGATTCTTGGGATTTTCACAAACGAATGGAAGTATAAAATCTTTTGATCTATGAAAGGAAGATGCTACTTTAAGAAGATATAAAGGATCTGGACTAATGATTATTCTATCTGTCAAAACCATAGGGATCCTTGATGGATAATGCAGAAAGATCACCCACTCTTCTGGCAGAGATTACAGCCAACAAAAATATATTTTTAACCACTTGCTGACTGGGGTGTTTACACCCCCTTCCTGTCCAGGCCATTTTTCAGTATTCAGCACTGCGGTATTTCAACTTACATTTATTCCGTCATGCAAAGCTGTACTGAAACGAATTTTATACCAATTTTTGGGGATAGATAGAGGTTTCTTTTGGTGGTATTTAATCACCACTGGGATTTTTATAAAAAAAGTACCGAATATTAAAAAAAAAATAAAAAACGGTTTTCCCTTTATTATTTTAGGAAACATTTATTTTTACCCAATTTTTTGGTAAAATATAAAAGGCGGGGTCACATCGGGTAAATAGACACCAAACATGTCAAGCCTTAAAATTGTACACGCCCGCGAAATCGCAAAAAAATATCATAGCAAAAATTGGCCATAGGAGTTGCTTTTAAAGAGTTTAACGCTCATCAGTGTAGTGTTATCAGTGATTGATGGCCCTAAAATGATTGCTCTCATTCCGACGTTCGCGGCGATATTTAACATGTGCAGCGTAATGGGCGCAATCGTTGTTTTTGCATGTAGACACACCTAATGCATTTTTGCGCATCTATGTGGGGGTGGGGGACTTTAAAAAACTTTTGTGTTTTTTTATTTGTGTGTGTGTGTAAATTTTATTATTTTGTCTGAGCAATTTTTTTTTACTTTTTTTTTTTACACTTAACTTTATTGTTATCACATAGGGTGCTAAGAAGTCCCCTATGTAAAAACCAATTACAATGACAGGTCCCCTTTATGGAGACATCAGGGGTCTTTAAGACCCCTAATGTCACCTACGGACCCCTAGAGAAGCTGATGAAGCACAGATGTGAGCGGGGAATGCGGAAGTGGTGTAACATACATCACTTCCTGCATTCTGAGACCAGGAGGAGAGCGGAGGGAGATCTGTACTGAACTCCCTCCATTCTCAGTGCACAGAGCCGCTACATCGCCCGGGATAGTTGACGCCCGGGATCGCGTGGACGGTGGCGGTGACGCCGACGGCGAGAAAAGGTAAGAGGGGGGGGGGGGGTCACCCTGACTTGCATCATACAAGCGATCGGGTGTCTTTACAGACGCCGGACCACTTGTATGTAAATGGCCAACGCTGGCTGTTTAAAATCCTGGTGGTTTCCCGCTCATGCATGCCCCCTGGCGTGCACGCGCGCACGAACGCCTACCCGCATTCAGGAGACTCCTGTCCGGCCGTCTTTCAGCGTTCGGTGGACGGGAAGTGGTTAAGGACAGCCACTTTATCAAAGCGTTTTCAACAGGTTCAAAGGGTTCCTTAGTAACCCCCCTAGGAACCAAGGAGAAGTGGTACAATATTTTCTCGTATGGGCAGAGTTTGTTCCGTAGCCTTAAAGAATCTCCGGATCAACTGATCATTTGCAAGTTTTAAATCTAGAAAAACTGAAAAGGCTGAAATCTGAACCTCCATAGTTACATAGTTACATAGTATTTGAGGTTGAATAAAGACATTAGTCCATCAAGTCCAACCTATTAGGATCTCATTCTAGGAGTACCTGTACCCCTGTATATTACGGTCCCTTAAGAAATCGTCCAAAAGTTTCTTGAACAATTCCACATTCTTTGCTGAAATCACTGTCTGTGGCAGTGAGTTCCAGACCCTAACTGATCTTACTGTGAAGAAACCCCTTCGCCCCTTGTGCTGGAATTTTTTTTCCACCAATTTTAGGTGGTGGCCTCTAGTTTTTGTAATGGAGTTAATTTTAAACAGTTTATCGCTAATGTTGCTGCCACCATTGAACATTTTGTACATGGAGATCATATCCCCCCTTAATCTCCTCACCTCCAATGTGAACATGTTTAAATTTAGTAGCCTTGTCTCGTAGCTCTGGTCCTCCATACCCCTAATTAGTTTGGTTGCCCTCCACTGGACTTTTTCCAACTCAAGGACATCTTTTCTTAGCACTGGTGACCAGAACTGGACCGCGTACTCCAGATGAGGTCGAACCAATGATCTATAAAGTGGCAAAATTATAGACTTGTCCCTGCAATACATCCCCTTTTTAATACAGGACAAGACCCTGCTAGCTTTGTTTACAGCAGCCTGGCACTGCAAACTACCTTTCAGTTTGTGGTCTACAATGACCCCCAAATCCTTCTCCATTTCTGACTTCCCCAGCGGCATACCCATAATTGTATAACCCATTTGTTTATTTTTAATTCCAAAGTGCATTACTTTGCATTTATCGACATTAAACCTCATCTGCCACATTAATGCCCACTCCCCTATTTTATCCAGGTCCTCCTGTAATGTTATAGTGTCTAAGTCCGTGTCTATTACCCTCCCTATTTTGGTGTCATCCGCAAACACGGAAATATCGCTGTTAACACCCTCCCCGATGTCATTAATAAATAAGTTGAACAATATGGGACCCAGCACAGAACCCTGAGGCACACCGCTCATTACACTAGCCCAGTCTGAAAAGGTGCCATTTACAGATACCCTCTGGACACGTTCCCGTAGCCAGTTCTCTATCCACGTACACACCACCTCATCTATGCCCATAGCCCTCAGCTTGTGTAGCAAGCGTTTGTGTGGTACCGTATCAAAAGCCTTTGAGAAATCCAGATATACCACATCCACCGGCTTACCTCCGTCCATATCTCTACTTACCCCCTCATAAAAAGTTAGCAAGTTAGTTAGGCAGGAACGGTCTTTCCTGAACCCATGCTGATTGTCATTAACTATCCCGTTTTCCTGAACAAATTCTACCAGATAATCCTTTATTATGCCCTCTAGCATTTTACAAACTACCGATGTTAGACTGACCGGCCTATAGTTCCCAGGTTGGCACCTTGCCCCCTTTTTGAATATTGGGACTACCGTAGCCCTCCGCCAATCACCGGGGATCCTACCAGTCATTAAGGAGTCCTTAAAAATGAGGATTAATGGTCTAGTTATAACCTGGCTTAATTCCTTAAGTACCTTGGGGTGCAGGTTATCCGGACCCACTGCTTTGTTTGCATTGAGCATTTTAAGTCTTTGTTGTATCCCGGTTTCTGTCAACCACTGGGGTATATTTTGAGTTAAACTGGGAGTTTTATCATGTGTGTCAAACCCGTTTCCCTCCCGAGTGTATACTGAGGAGAAAAAAGCGTTCAGCGCCTCGGCCCTCTCCTTGTCGTTTGTGACTAGCTTCCCGCTTCCATCCTTTATTGGGCCTATCTGCTCCTTTCTCACCTTTTTACTGTTAATATATTGGTAAAATTTTTTGGGGTTCTTTTTACTATCTGCGGCGATATGCTTTTCGCACTCAGTTTTAGCTGCCCGGATTTCTAGTTTGCATTTTTTGTTACATTCTTTGTAGTTAAGGAACGCCAATGCCGTCCCCTCCGTCTTATATTTTATAAATGCCGCTCTCTTGTCCTTGACGTGTTGTTTTACAGTTTTATTAAGCCATATTGGTTTAGTTTTTGATCTTTTATTTTTGCTCCCTAAAGGTATACACTTTGAAGTAGCAGTATGTAGTGTGTTTTTAAAACAATCCCACATCTGGTCTGTGTTTAGGTTTTGAAATAAGTTTTCCCATTTTATTTCCCCCACTAGGTTGCGCAGCTTCTCAAAGTTGGCCCTTCTGAAGTTTAGGGTTCTAGTCCTTCCAGTACACTTCCCTTTTCTGTGTTCAATATTAAAAGTAATCACATTGTGATCACTATTACCCAATGACTCCCCAATTACAATATCCTCGATTAACTCTGCATTATTAGTGACAATTAGATCTAAGATGGCATTTTTTCTGGTAGGAGTCTCCACCATCTGGTCCATGAAGTTGTCGCGCAACATGTTTAGAAATCGCCCCGCCTTTGCCGAACCCGAAGTTCCATTGGCCCAATTTATGTCTGGGTAATTGAAGTCACCCATCACGACTACATTGCCCTCTCTCCCAGCTATTCCTATCTGTGAGTGAAGATTGACTTCTCCCTCTTCCCCTATATTTGGAGGTTTATAGCAAATACCCACGAGAAGTTTACGGCTAGCGTCCGTCATATCTAGCTCCAGCCATAGAGTTTCCACGTCTTCCCCATTATTTGACGTGATATCGTCCCTTATATGCACATATAGATTATTTTTTACGTAAATGCAAACACCCCCCCCTCTTCTCCCACCTCTGTCCCTCCTAAACAGGTTATACCCCTCTATATTAGTAGCCCAGTCATGCGTGCTGTCCAGCCAGGTTTCCGCTATACCCACTATGTCGAAGTCCTCTTCAATTAACCTAATTTCAAGCTCCTCTATTTTATTTGCCAGACTTCTAGCGTTGGTGTACATACATTTAATTCCTCTCTTTTTGTGGGACAAAAGTTTACTACCTTGTTGTTCCCCACTATTTTTATTGTTATTATTCTGCCTTGATTTCGGTCGTCCGTTGTTAGTTATACTTACATGTGCCAACGGATTTCCTATATTGACTGGAGTGAGCCCACTATTATTAACTCCTTTTTTACTACTTTCTGTGTTATTTTTATCTATGATTAAATTATCAACGTTTAGTTTAAGTAATTTTATTTTTATACCCTCCCCCCCACTTTCTAGTTTAAAAGCTCCTCCAGTCTTTCTACCATTTTCCCTCCCAGGAATGCTGCACCTTTCCCATTAAGATGCAGCCCGTCTCGGCTGAAGAGCCGATAGCCGACTGCGAAGTCAGCCCAGTTCTCCAGGAAACCAAAACCTTCCTTCTGACACCAGCTCCGGAGCCACTTGTTAAGCTCCCTCAACTCGCGCTGTCTGTCCGGAGTGGCTCTTGGCACCGGCAGTATCTCTGAGAAAACTACCGTGGAGGTCCTTTCCTTCATCCTAGCACCTAGGTCTCTAAACTCCCTTTTTAGGACACTCCAGTTTCCTCCTATTTTGTCATTGGTGCCGATGTGCACCATGACAGCGGGGTCGTGCCCAACCTCATCTAGTAATCTGTCAATTCGTTCCGCAATGTGTCGAACACGAGCCCCCGGCAGGCAGCACACTGTTCGACGCTCACGGTTCCGATGACAGATTACCCTGTCAGTCCGCCTGATGATGGAGTCTCCCACCACCAGGATCTGCCTCTCCTGACCCTCCATCCTGCTCCCGTCCTCGCCGGAGCACTCACTCCCCCTGCGGATATAGGATGAGTCGTGCTCCAGCAGTGTCCCCCCTGAACTGATGTCCCCAACATCCTGCAACTTGGCAAATTTATTGGGGTGAATCAGATCAGGGCTGACCTCTCTAGCACTCTTCCCCCTCCCCCGCCTTCTAACAGTAACCCAGCTACCCACCTCTGGATCCCGCTGCTCCAACCCCCCCTCCTCAGCCTGACCCCCCTCCATGACAGCCTGGTGCGTTAAGTCGAGACTCTTTTCCATGTTGTTTATGCTGCTCAGTGTTGCCAGTTTGTTGCTTAGATCCAGAATCTGGGATTCCAAACAGACAACTCGCTCACATCTAGCACAATTGTATTCCCCCTCGAACGCATGTTCAAGGAACGCATACATTGCACATGACATGCACCTGGTTTCTTTAGAGCTCTGGAAACCACATCCTCTTTGGCCACCATGGAGTGATTAGTATGAGTCTGCAATTGGAAAGACTGAGTTTCTGTACCACTCGTGGAAGAAGAGAAAGAGGAGGAAAAGCATAAATCAAACGGAGATACCAACTTTGCGAAAACTCATCTATGCCCCTGCAATCTCCTTTCCTTGTCAGAGAGAAATAATCTCGTACCTTTCTGTTCTTCCTTGTGGCAAAAAGGTCTACTACCGACAGCCCCCAGTGTTCTACTATCTGAGTGAAAACATTCGAATGAAGCTCCCACTTCCCCTGCCAAATAGGAGCTCGACTCAAATAATCCGCCAACAGATTTGCAGATCCTCTTTTGTGGACTGCTGACAAGTAGAGAAGGTGCTACTCTGCCCAGAGCAGAATCTGAGATGCCATCTCCATTAGCTTTGGAGACTTGGTACCACCCTGATGATTTAAATACGCTACTGTTGTAACATTGTCCGAAAAGATCTGAACCTCCTGTCCTTACAGGCTCTCTTGGAAGGACCACAAGGCTTCCTTCACTGCTGGCAGTTCCCCTAAATTTGTGGAAGCGTTCTGCAGTTCCAGTGACCACCTTCCCTGAGCTTCTAGATCCCGAGAATGTGCCCCCCATCCCCAGGAGCTCGCATCTGTGGTAAGTTTTATGGGCAGTAGCTGATTCCAAAGCCTGCCCTCAATTTAAGAGTGTCCAACCACCAGATTAGGAACTGACCAACCTCCTCCGGTAATTGTACCCTGAGATCCAGGGAGCTCCTCCGCCGATCCCATTGAGATAATAGAAATCGCTGCAGAGGTCTGGAGTGCAGTTGGGCCCATCTGATGGCTGGAATGGAGGAAGTCATGTGAGGGGTCTGGGCAGCCTGGGGGGCCCCTTACATGGGTATCAGCTGTACCAGGGGCGGCATTGCAGAGGTGACAGGAGAGGGGGTAGAGGAGGCCAGGCCCCAGCAGCAGCAGGTAAGAAAAGTGGGGAGGAGGTACAGGGAAAGGGACCCCAACTACCAGCCCACCTGTGACCCTGCAGAGCCCACCATAGAGAGTTTCAGGTGGGCTATGCAGGATCTATAGTGTGCTCTGCAGGGTCTCAGGTAAGTCCAGAGTCCAGCACACTACTGCAACATTAGAGACCGCAGGGGGGGATTGGAGGGGGTGCGTGTGATCCGCTCCTGCGTCCGTCCCCCCTTCCATCTTGGGAGGGGGGCCCAAGATAAAATCTTACACCAGCGCACTTTGGTTGTTAGGTCCGCCACTGCAGCCAATCATTAACTTGAACAAGTGACAGCTGCCGCTTTTGTTTCTCACTAATCCTATTTCACCTTCCATCTCTTTTTGGAGGCATCTGGTCAATTCCATACAACTGTATTTTTAAAAAAAATTATAGATGTGAACTAAATTTAATAACATTGGAAGTCCAGGGATACAAAAGGGGAGAGGGTGGCAGTTGTGTGCTAGCCAAGGGCAACATGCTCTGCTGAAAAAAGGGTAGGTGGCATTTTTTTGTGGCAAGCAGGGTTACACCTCATTGCTTTTCTACTAGGAGATAAAGGAATTCTCACTAATCACTGATTATTTTTTCTTAGCAGACTGGATAAGCATGCACGCATACCAGAGATTGAGGAACAAAGGTCTTATGGCTGGAGGTAGGGAACATTTGCTTTTGAACTGAAAAAAAAAAAGGAGTGTGCTACTCCTATTCCTGACTAAAAGATATATGCTCCCAGTGGAAGGAGCCCTAAGGTTAAAAAGCACAAATCTCAGTTGCATCAGACCTTGTGTGCTTTTCTAAGCAACCACTGTTCTTCGCCACACTATTCTAAATGTCAGCGCTCTGATAGATCCAGAAGAGACCTTTTACAATCACCTTGGGATAGCTCTGAATCAGCCAGATGTCTATCCCTGAGCATACCTGCAGTAGGCAGTTGCTGGACTTGTGGCGCACCTGCAATGTCCTCTAAACTAGTATGTGAAAGCTGCTTTGAAGAAGTGGCTTAGGACAAGGAGGCAGAACCACAGTATAGAAAAAACTATATTTGCAACGTTGTGATGTATAGTATTCAAGGTGTATCTACTAAGAAAGTGCCAACCAAAAGGCCAAGAAGGCCATAGGCTAAAGTACAGGGTCTCTAAAACATTCCTGAGCATGGATAAGTTGCATATTCACAGTCAGATTTGGAACCCCCAGAGGAGGTGTATGCTTTTAATCTTCCCTCAGTAGCATCCTTTATTACTACTATTAATGGAGAACTATGGGGTCAGGGCTTTTCCCCATAGTTCTCCTTAGGGTAACGGGAGGACCCTAAGCTCAGTATACCGCGAGCTAGAGCTCGCGGTATACTGAGACGCCGCAGCCGGAGCAGATCCCGACATCGATGTCGAGATCCGCCCAGCTGCGGGAGTGAGAGCTGGCTCTGCCTATCTAGAGGCAGAGCCAGCTGTACCTGTCCCCTCCCCCGTCCGATCCGCCAGTCAGGGCTGGCGGATCGGAGCAGGGAGGGGGGGATTCCAGCCCCTCCCCTGTCACGACAGAGAGCCTTGACAGGATCGAGAGGTGAGCGAACGCCGGTATATGTTCGCTCACCTCCCTATCTACTGAGCCGACCTGTGACAGTCTCATTGTACATCTTCCTTCCAACATCACTCATCCTGAAGATACTGGCCTTTTGGCCAAACCTCCCAAATGATGGCACTAGCTCCTCAAATTGCCCTCCCATTATCCAGAGACCTCCTATTGCAAGAAGGCACCCTTCATCCCAACCCAAAGCATCTCAGTTTGATGGTTTGGCAGTTAAAAGGCAAAGGTTAAGTCAGCTAAACATCATGGAGTTGGTCCAGGAAAATCCTCTCATGTCTAATAAGGTTATACGTACCCTGTGTACCCTGAACTATGGAAGAAGTGGAAAAGAATATTGAACCCTTGTGACCTATGAACAATATGCTAAAATTCAGGGGCGCAACTAGAAATAGCAGGGCCCATAACAAAATTTTGTATGGGGCCCTGTGATTTCTAGTTACGCCCCTTGCACAGCCCACCTGAGATCCCACACAGCCCACCTGAGAGTGACCCTGCAGAGCCCACCATAGTATCTCTATGGTGAGCTCTGCAGGGTCTCAGGAGGGCTGGTCACCCCTTTGCACATCTCTTACCTGTCAGCCTTCTCCACCACTGGGCTCCGCCTCCTCCTTGGTCACCTGCGGGCCCCACCTCCTCCTCCTGCACCAGACCTGGCCTCTTCCTCCTCCACCGGGCCCAGCCTCCTCCTCCGCTGCTGCTGCCGGATAGAACAACTGGCCCCATCCTCCTCCACAACAGCTGCTGGCTGTCACTGACTCAGCAGCCGCTGTGAGGAGGAACGCGTCACTGCACAGATCACTGACAGGTTGTCAGTGATCTGGACAGCGGCATGCTCCTCCTCACAGTTGCCATCGAGAGCCAGCAGCCTGCGATGCCATAGCAACCCAGGCGGCCCACACGGCATCTGGGCACCACTTTGTTCCTGGTCCTGGCCGGGCCCCTCCGTGCCCCATAGCGGCTGCCTAGGTCGCTATGGCGATAGTTCAGCCACTGTCAACATTCTTACAGTGGAGAAAGACTCAGCTTTAGTACCGTCCTACTGCAAGTTTATACCTTATCAGACCTAACGAGCCTTTGGTGGCACATTTTCTCAAAGCAATGATCAAGCTAGAATCCCCACTGAGACCCACCTTTCCAATATTGGACTTGCCACTGACTTTAATGCATTAGCTGTTTTATCCCAATTACACTTTCTCATGAAGACTCCTAGTTTTGACTGCAATAACATTGGCTAAATGTGTGTGAAAGCTAAAGGCTTTTTCCTGAAGACCTTCATATTTTCAACTCTTGATTTGTGCTACAGCCTTCTCTGACTTTTCTGCATAAGGTAACATCAACTTTTCACTTTAACTGAAACCAGCCTGCTTTCATTCCTGTTCGCAGCTTCCTAGAACAGAGTGAGTGGCAAGGCTGAATTTGTTCTAAGTCATTTTTACTTACCTTCGAAGAACAGAATGCTTTGCAATCATGGATAATCTCTCTATTCTACCAGATTTCCCCAGGAAAGGGCAAGTGGTTTCTTCTATCCTGTTGGTATACTGACATTCTAAATGACCTCTGTTCAAAATGAATGGGGCTTTTCATTCATTCAGAAAATATTTACTATCAAGCAGTTTCTGAATGGGGAGAAGCCTCTGTACAGAGTGCTACTATCCATTCAGAAATTCATGAATGAACAGGAAGTGATTAAAGCACTTCCTGTTCAATCTCTCCTCACTGCTCGGCTCCCTCCTCTGACCCCCCACCCCCCACGGTTGCAGCTCTTCCTTCACTTCTCAGAACCCCGATGCAAACAGATGGGGGAGAGCAGCGGGGATCCAGAGGAGAAGCCCCACTTCTACCTGCTGGCTGCGCCCCCTCCCCGCCACCTGTGCCCAAGGTGAAAGCCTCAGTCGCCTCGCCCTTGCTACGGCCCTGTTGCCGACAGCTTCCCGATAGGTTAGGAAGCCAGGTTAGGAAGTCAGGCTACCTACCAACAAGTGAAGCTGGCTTCCTAGCCAATCAGGAAGCCAGGCGGCACATCATGACCAGCCTCCTAGCTTCCTGATTGGCTAGGAAGCCGGCTTCACTTGTTCCTAGGCAGCCTGGCTTCCTTAACAATCAGGGGAGGTGGGCCATTAGGTGCCGCCCAGCTTCCTGATTGGTTAGGAAACCAGGCTGCTTAGCAACACGTGAAGCCGGCTTCCTAGGCAATCAGGAATACGGGGGGCAGGTTATAACCCACTCCTGATTGGAAAGGAAGCCGGCTCCATGCTCCCTCAGCACTGCTGGTCAGAGGGAGAGCTCCCACTGACCGGAAGCTCCAGTATGGGAGGTAATTATCACAAGTACTAAAAGTATTACAAGTACTTGCCCAAATACTCTGTATTGGCACCGATACCGATACTAGTAACCGTGCACTCCTACTTGTAAGCTACCCAATGCTGTTGTAGCCCCCATCACCTTTTGTGAGGTGGCTACTAGAAAATAATGATTGCCAGAGTTGTAGTCAGTCTGGCTGAATTATAGTTGGCATTTATCTGTTTTTTTCCAGGTGTTCTGGCATTCATTGTACTTGCCTGAGTGGAGTGTAACTCTGCTTCAGTGTGGGACAACCAATGAGGGACACTGTGAATGTGTGTGTGCAGTTCACCAACCAACCACTGGGGCTCTGATAGCCAGTGTTGCATGTTAGGACAGGGCTATATGCTCAAAGCAATTGCCATCTGCTCAGTCTGGATGCAGCCATGGATTAGTCCAAGTTAGGCTGCTGTACAGCCTGCCCTCGGGCTAGGCCTGGGGGTGGGAATACCTGAGTGTGGAAAATGCTCTGTAAGGCCTCAAGGCTAGATGAGGCCTCTGTTATGATTGGAGGGGGAGAACCAGGGAAACTGATGACTATTGGAGGTGCCTGGAATAGAGAGGACCTCAGGAGCAAGTCTAGTGTCTCTCCTACTGAAGATTTTGTGCCAATCCCTATTCAACTGTGCTGCACATTGATCTACACTGAATTACTTAAAAGGGACTAGTGAGTCTGAAGTCTGTTCTACCCTGGATGTCTAGTCCCCTATATGTGGGTTATGCGAATATGTTAATAAAGTTCTTCAGCATCATACGTTTGACCTAGATCTCAGCTCCGTTGGTCACTAGAAGAGGGCGGTTAATGCTAATGGGGCAGCTGGTTGCTAAAATCCCTAGGCGGGCTATGGATGACTATGGCTATTCTGGCAGCTCCTTCAGGGGTGAGCGCTACACTCTTTTTATACCTATATTACATGCCTAATACGCTGTATATACTACTAGAACCATATGACTTTTTAAAGATATATTACTATTTACTAAATATATATTTTTATGTTATTGTACAATCAGAGTAGGAAAAACACTTTTTTATAACAATGTTTCTAAATAATGAACTTACTCCCCAAACCCCCATTTTTTCTGTAGTTACCATTATTTATAGTGTCCACACCACTGATCTGTTTAGTCCTAAAATGCATTCATAATATTTGCATTCAAGCACGGAAAGCATTGCAATTGTGATCACTCGATCACAGCTGCAAAGATCAGGCTTCTGCACATTCTCTCCCAGGCAGAGTTCGTACTGAGGTACAGATTTTCAGTTAGGAGAGATGGGGGAAGGAGAGCTTGTCTTCAAACTGCATTAAATCACCTCATACAGCATCCAGCTGTCCTCGCCCTAGGTAGATGTGGGAATAAGGACAGCTCTACCGCATTTAACTAGAGGGAGGACGGCTGGACGATGTATGAGTTGCTTCCAGGCTTGAATGCAAATATTAAAGAAATGCATATTTATTTAGATATAGTATTAATTATGCAGTTCTTTAATTTGTATTGAGATTATAGTCCATCACTGGATCGAGCTTGGAGCGGTGGCTACTTTACAACACACAGAGGGACCACAGGGAACCAAAATAGACACCCTCCAGATGGAAGGACAGGACAGCAGCAATTCAGAGATGATTTGAGGATGTACAGCACAGTGATGCACAAATAAGCTACACTTCTGTTAATAGTTGGGGTACTTAAATGCATTTTTAAGATTTAACTACTGAGTTTAGTGTCACTTAAAATCTCTTAGTAGTAAGATATTAAAATAGCTAGTGAAGCCCCAGCCCTAAAATGGATCTGTCAACAATTTTACAGGTCTGCATAATTAAATTCCTGACTATACCTGTATCATCAACATTCACAGGTTTATTCACAAAAGGGTGAAGAGTTTGGAGAAGGCCGGAGAAGTGAACAATCTAGGGCAACATAGCCGAACTGGAAAATAAGCTGGATTTTGGAGGATGGAGGATTGGAGGATTTTTCCAAATCAGTTATTTTGTCCTAGATTGTTCACTTCTCTTGCCTTCTCTAAACGCTTCACCCTTTTGTGAATAACCCTGTTAGTCTTTGAAATTTACATGGTTATTCACAAAAGGGTAAAGAGTTTGGAGAAGACAGGAAAAGTGAACAATCTAGGACAACATGGCTGAACTGGTAAGTGAGCTGAATTGGAGAATTTTTCTTTTCCTGCCTTCTCCAAACTCTTCACCCTTTTGTGAATAACCCTGTTAGTCTTTGAGCTCCAGTTGGCCAGAGAAAGGCATTTAGGGAGAATTATGTCATCAGTCTGCTGCGGGCAGAGAGAAGCATTTCCTCAGTTTTTCTTCCCCAACTATTACTCACAGAGACTGTTCAATGCAATCTGCTTACAGCAAAAGAGGTAGCAGCAGGGGAATGAGCTGTGTGAGGTGTAATCTATGGGCCAGCATCATGGTCCAGTAATTGGATGCTGACCCTGTATAATGCCTGAGTAAAGTTGGTGCTGTATGTTATATATATGTAAAAAAAATCATTACACATGCACATTATACTCTTAGCATGCATTCACGGAAGATCTGAGGCTAGGGGGTTGATTTACTAATCTTATAAACACACCACGAACATGTATACACCTCTGTAGTGTGTTCCCTCCCAGCATGATCTATGGGTGGAATCTAAACACCTTTGTAGTGTGTACACACCCAGCAGGTGTGTTGTGCAAAGCCTTGCATGAATTTGCAAGGTGATGTTGTGTAAATTAGCTCTATGTTGTGTTGCTTGCGTTGATGAATGCAGGAATGTAAATGCATGAGCTAACCATTTTTGTCTAAACTGTGAAGCAGCATTATATATGCATCATGTGCATGATTTTTCCATATATGGCATTAGTGGAAATATGCTTTTAGAGACTTTTTGGTTGATAAATACGTTTTGCTGTGTAAAAATCACACGCACCAAGTGTGTGCGTGTGTTTTAGGTTTGTAAATCACCCCCTAGGTCTGCTTTGGACATCTCTAAGAGAGACAGCAAAGAATGTTGATTTGAGAACACTAAAGCTTTCCTTAAAAAAAATGCTGTTCACAACAGTATTACTCTGAGCCAATAAATAAAACATCTAAACTGCTGTACAGAGGAGATACATATCTATCACATGCTAGATTCCCCAGTGCTGCCAGTTTGCATGGTCTTTAAAACACATTTTTCATCACTCAAGTATCTCTGCATGCAATTGAACTGCAGTGCACAGCCATAATTCCATAGTTCCTCCTGTTTAAATGTTTGGAGTGTGTAGGGTCTGAGCTGTGCTATGGGTACAAATAATCTGGAAAATGTCCTCTTTTACTACTGCCATAAATTCCTAACATGACTTATGTAAAGCAATTCCACTTCTTTTCATGTGCATAGCATTAAACCCAAAGATACAGATGTTCAGTGAGATTACAGGCTTAGGCAGTTAATAGTGTTCTATTAAAAAAAGAAAAAGCATAGAACCTGTAAATAAAGATCTGAAAGCTCAAAAATGTGGTCTTACTATTTGAACTTAAGTAGACATATGGAGGACATGGACAAAGCCATATACTGGATGGAGTACCTCTCTCCAAATCTATGTGATGTGTCTGGCAGAGCTTTCATGGATATTATGGGGTTCTGTTTCAGCATGATTAAAGTTATGAGGCTCTTGGGAGGAGCATGGGCCAGGCATTGGGATTTTGATGCCGCAAAGCCAGGACAATGTCCCTTTGCACCCAAGGCAAAGATGCCAATGTGCGCTCTGAGCTTATCACTGTGTAGCAGAATGAGTAGGCTTGAGGGTGGTGGGATCATGGCTGCACATCCACATGCCATAAATTCGTAACAGAGACCAGGCCAAAACAGGGTGCAAGAACGACAGCTGCTGTTTGTCAACCCCAGGATTGATCTGTTCGAAATAGGGGGTGATGGGGTGGAAGTATGCTATGATGATGTAGAGAACTACAAAGAAAAGTGACAATGGCTTATCTAAAGTTAGCATGATTCAATAGGTATGGCTCAACAGATGTGGCTAAACCAATTGGATTTATTTATATTTGTTGTTTTATATAACTGCATACACCCCAAATATCTTGCAGACATATTTCCAATCATACAAATGCCTCTCAACTTACAGCAACAATATGCATGGCAAAATGGAGCAAGCATTTCATTAAACAATATAATAATATAGTGGGGAAATAAGGTAGTTTATAACTCCTCGGTCTCTTGTAAAAGTGCAAATGTTATTCTGCCATATGCCATTAAGATGCTAAAATGGTGTCTCTTGTACAAAGTAATTAAAACAAATGCAGGCTTTCTGGAACTGACATTATGTGCAAATCAAAGGATTTGATAATAAACCTAAACCAAAACAATGTAACAAGTTTGCTACATTGTTTTCATGCTTGAAGCCTTGCAACCATAGTTTTCAGGCTTCATTCATAAAGGAACATCTGATGCATAGACTAAGACTATCTGTCAAACTGAGAGCTGGAGCCTGCAGAGTACACTGGGAGAGCACAGTGGTACCTGAGCCTAAAGCCACAGCATTCTCCAGGGGACACAGGCATCTGACATTCATGGAAGTGTTGAATTCTGTAGCACTGTAACAAAGCGAATGTAAGAGACAAGGGTGAAACAGGTGAGTATAGCTTAGCTATTGCAGACAACTTCCTTCTCAGAGCATACAGGTGAGAGTTTGGCTGGGTGAGAGGGGATATTTGTTACAATACAACTCTAGCAGCAATTGTTGAGTGTGGCTTCCCTTTATTGGCCAACATTGGTAACAGGTTTGATTACAGGTTTGATTGGTTGTTTACCAATGATAACAAGACACAGTATACTTGAGAGTCTTGGTCATGCAAGGAATGTATTCTTCTTATATAGAGACTTTGCATTTGACAACTATTGCAAATAACCTTTTTGCATCTTTGAAGTATTCTATCAGGGAAGCTTGGATGTGTATGCTCCATTTTTAGCCCGCGCACTCGTGCACTTTTGTGCGCGATTGTGTGCTGTGTTTGTCCCTATTAAGTTCAATGAGGCCTGAACGCTCGACTAGCGTGGCAAAAAAAGCTCACAAAGCAAAATTTTGCGACGTGTTCTGCATTTTTTGCACACATGGAAGAACAATTTGGCACACATGGAGGAAAAATTCACATTAAAACGCTCACAAATGTGGAGAAAAAAATGCACATCTCCCTGACTGCATTTGAGGTGCCATTAAAAGTGAATGCTAATGCAAGCGCGTTTCAATTTTTGCAGCGTTTCTGTAAATGCACACCAGAGCATGCAGATTTGTGCCCGTTTCTCATGTGCTCACAGAACGCGCGGATGTGAATGTGGGCTTAGGGTTCGGCCAATACATTGTCTCTGCCAGTTTGAGTTATTCCACATTAAAAATACACCTTTCTCTTTTTTTTAATCAAGATTCCACTTTAACTCTGTAGTTAACAAGTAGGAATACATTCTGTATGTTTGTCCTTAAATTTACAGTTTACACATATGCCAGAAAATCTGCAGCTTTGTATTGTGCTAGCATAACCGAAAACTGCATTATCTCACTAATAGTAAATATTATTAAATCATAGCATACAGTTGTAGTAGTATTAAGGGCTGTGAGAGATAAAGTGT
>NW_017306708.1:567988-588809 GCF_000935625.1 Nanorana parkeri
AAGACAATAATAAGTGTCATCATAAAGTGACAGAAACAGTAACTCTGGGGAATTCCAGGCTGTCAATTGGAATATGGAACATACGTGTTAGCAGATGTAGCAGCCACCTTGAGGCAGGGACAAGCATCCTAGCCTCTCCACTGTCAACGCTACGTGTACCACAGTATTCCTAATTCCCTGTATACAAGGTGAAGACAAGTGTGCAGGTACAAGCTGTGTGTTGCCTACCATGTTGTCTGAAATACTTTTCACAATTTAACACCATGCCATATTTGGGGAATTTTATATTAAGTGTTTTGCTTAACAATCAGTTCAGTATGTTTAATGTTCATGTCATATAAGTGGAACAATCTCAAACAAGGCAATGTTTATCAGGAGGAACTTGTGAGGCATACTTTGCCCAATCTGGAAATAAATGGGCTTTATAGGGTAAACGTGTCATTTGGTAATAGATATCCACTCCAGATACTGGACAGCCAAGGTGGTTGGTGAAGAATATAAATATGGTGGCATAAAAAGGTTTATGTGGGACTTCTTAGAAGTCCCACATAAACTGCAGTCACTCTATACTGCATGGCTGTTAGTGTGCATATATCTGGCACAGCGCTTTCCTCCTTCTTCTTTTTTTTTTGAACTTTATTGAAATGTCACAAGTTCTATGGGAACGCCTTGGTGCAATGCGGTGGCACTCATGTTGTGTCTAAACTATTTGGGGCTAAAAAGAATTAAACTATAAGGCCTATACATATTATTCTACATAATGTAACATGGGCATCCTGGAAGCCATCTTTGTTCTGTCTATTCTATAAGTATATAAGGTGAATTTGAGTTCATGGTTTCTGAACAAAAACTCACAAAAAATCAGCGACTCTCAGAGTCTTACCACATACATTCCCAGGTTGTGAATTGTGGGGGTACCAGACAACAACGACAAGATAAGGACTGACCATGGTACCAGTCTGTGTTAGACTTGGATTGATGGAATTGCCATGTCTCAAACTTAACAAATAACAAAAGAGACTACTATGATATTTTTTTTTCTTCTTTTCTCATCATAAGAAAAAGAGCTCACCATAAAGTTACCTTGTATATAAAATATTATTATTTGAAAGGAATTGTATTACCAATCATTTCAATTGTATTATTATTAGTATAGCATGAAGTAGGGATGCACAGATACTTTTTGAGTACCAGTACAGATACTTGGCATTTTCATGAGAACTACCAGGGTTGCAGTGGTTGCAGCTGGGACCTGGCTCTGGCACTCCACCACTGTCCTGAAATCATTAGTCTGTATTGTTTTAGAAAAACTGTCACATGACAATAAACAAAAATGTATCAGTACTCGTACTTGTAAGTACTCGGCAAGTACCAGTACTCGTACTCGCAAAACTGGTATCTGTGCATCCCTTTATTTATATTTATAAAAACAAAATCGTACATTAAAACAGAGATGTAACATCAGGTATATTGTTATTGTTGTAACTCAGTGAAAGAATGTAAGTTAACCACTGTGTATTAGTACAAATGACTTCATTCTCAATGTATGTAGAAGAAAATTTAATTGTTGTTCTTGCTCAGACTTTCTCAAGCCATACATCTCTTAAAGAGACAGTAAGTCTGACATGTTCTGTCAAAGATATCTGATTAATTCTTAATTTTATGGACTTAGGTCAGAGATCATCCCATGGAATAATGTTGGAATTTTAAGGAAAAATCCAAAATTATTCCTAGTCCAATATTGTCATCTTCAGGTAATTTGGAGTAAAGTGATCTGAGTGAGTGATGTCATAATTACGTTCAGATAAGCTTTCTCCTCCCACATTTTTGGGCGATAAAAGTTAGGAGGGAGTTAAGACAGGGAGACTGAAAAGGGCTGGAAAAAAAAAGGAAAGAAAATACAGGAGGACGTACACAGACACAGGAGGGAGAGATCTGAAGCTGATGGACAGGTTGCCAGGGGGAACTGAACCAAAGAGAACCTGACCATCTCTTGTCCCTACACTGACACAAAGCTGACATCTCTTAGACAAAAGAATTTTCAATTTTTGGTAAAGTATACATTTCTATTTATCTGTAGGCAATTGACTAGCTATATGTATCTAACTAAACCATTTGGCCATTGTTAGCATCAAGATTGAATTGGAGTTAGATTTTATCTGCAGTAAACATGGTCTATCTTTCAATCTTGGGAGAAATATTGATGAAGTCTATTTCAAGCTGATTTCCGTTTCTAGTCGATGGTTTTGACTGTGATACATACATAAAAATAAAATAACTTAGTGGAAGTTTGTCTTATCCTTAAATAGATTATTGGCTGATTAGCCAGTCACCATGTGCATAGTATTATGAGTTGTAATTTTGATCTATATTCTTTGTGTGACCAGTTATATTTTGATTATTATTTTGCATTGATTTTAGTTAATAAATATATATATATTTTTGCACATTATTGTTTTTATTTCGTCTTCAAGTTAGTGAAAAATAAAGAACTCAAGTTATTAGTTGATTTGTGAAAATAGGTTGGGAATCTCCTTAATTACAGATCTCGGCCTCTTTTCATAAATACAAAACTGTTTATTTTATCAGAGTGAACATTCTGACAGTTGCTTATACCTCACAACATTTTTTTTTAAATGCTACATTCTGCAGATTATTTAGGCAGCAGTATCCGTTCCAGGTTTTAGGATAGGTAAGTATTAACTGTCTTCTTTGCAGGAGGCACTTTTTTAAAATAAAATGTTAATTCTAGCAACTGAATCTCTTTATTGAAGACTCGTAAGCTGCAGGTGCTAGCTCTGACTCTAGAACCAGAACAGCTCCACCATTTTTATGTTTAGCAGCCACCTTTCTTGAATGCTTTCTTGTGTGTGTCCTGGTACTCATGTGTCCCTATACATTTATGTGGTGGATTATAGAGCCTGGGCAGGGTGTCTCTAGCACAACAGGACAGGCTAAAATTAGTGGATAGACCACCAGTACAGAGAGCAGGCAGGAGAGTGTCAGAGGGTACATAGAGAGTAATCAAACCAGCTAAGTGTAGATAGTGCCAAGACATAGGAAAGAACCATAGCTGGGAGTAGTGCCAGAGGTAATTTACAGGAGTGACTGAAACCAGCTGTTAAAACAGGGATGGGAGGTAAGGGCAACGTCAGATGTCACAGTCAGATCAGGCAAAGCAGGGTCAGCAAAAAGTTTAATTTGAAAACAACAAACAGGGTTCAACCAGCTCCCCTTATAAGGTACCTATAAGTATGGAAATATATTAGCTTTTTGATGGTGCATATCTTAGAGCTGTACTTTTGATCCTTCTTTTATTACTTGCTAATTCAAAAGGCATCTGTGGTGCTCAGGGTGACCGCACGGATGGCGCCGTGCAAACATCAATGGTAAGTTCAAACATCTCACCGGCTCACACTCAGGGAATCGAATATAAAAATCCCAATATATTTATTAAAGTGCAAAATGTAACATAGCGTCATAAGGTGCTGACATTTTGGGTCTACGCAGGGATCCTTCTTCAGAGTGACAGAGTGAAGGATCCCTGCATGGACCTGAAACGTCAGCACCTTATGACGCTATGTGACATTTTGCCCACCAAGAGAGAGATATGAGGGATGTTACTTCTACTAAATTTTAATAGATTCAATTACTGCATGCAGTTAGTGAAGTCAGAACAACTGATTTTAATACATATTCTGGGTTAGCTTGTAAAAAGAGTATTAAAATTATTTGATCAGCATTTTAGCCAGACATCTATAATTTTTAGAAAGAGATCAGCAGTGTCAGTACATACATTTCTCTCATGATAGGTTTTCCCGAATTGAAGCTAAGCGAAGGATGAGAACCCTGGAGCACATACCTTGAAAAGGAAGTCAACAATCAGAGCTCCCATATATCTATCCTGACAAGTGTATTTTAAAATATAAATTCAACCAATCAGGATGTGTGGTAATGTCTACCCAAGAGAGGGTGTCAGGGACCAGGACACCTCCAGGTGGCGCCGTGGAGCTGGAGCTGATCCTGCAGTTCCAGGTGTCTCTGGGCAGTCAGTGACTGTCTAGGACCTGAGCACCTCCAGGTGGCACTGTGACACTGGAACCGGGACCTGCAGCTCCAGGGCTCACCTGCAGGTGTCTCTGCAAATAATCACCACCTGTTGTTACCTGGGAGGGTATTTAATCCCTCACTGCAGTGAGGATTTTTCCACAGTATTGTCGCCATTACCTGTATCCTGTTTCCTGTGACTAGTTTCCTGAATCCTGTTGCCTCCTTGAACCCTGACCATTGATCCATGGCTCCCCTCTTGTTGCCCTGCTCCCCAGGTTCACTTGCCCTGTTACCTTTTGTATGTGATTTTGTTGTTTGTATTTAGTTGGCTATTATTTGTCACTTGTGGGTGTTGGTGGGGTTGCTTGTGGTTACTTGATTTCGGTGTGCCTAATAAACTGTAGCTCATAAGCATTGTCTGGTGTGGTCACACATTTGGTCCTCCCGTATAGATACCTGCATGCGGTGTGGGGACACCAGTGCACGGTATCCTTACAGAGGGTGTACTTATCTTAACCTGAGAGCAGAAAGTGGGGCTGGTTCATGCAGTTGGACACAGATAGTTTATGAGGTGGACTCAGAGAGGACAACAGGAGGTACAGGAAAATAATTCTTAACAGAAGCAACCGGGGGGGTTTGGGAGGGATTTGGTAGAGCACCAAAATAATGCACTGACCATCTGGCTAGATGGATGAACCTGCTGTAGGTAAGTCATAAGCACATTTAGAATAGAACATAGATTAAACTGCATTGTGCAACTTCCCCTTCCCCTGGTGGAATCCAAGCCTTACATCACCAAATGCAATGCAAAGCGTCGGATGCAGTGGTGTAAAGCATGCCGCCACTGGACTCTAGAGAAGTGGAGACATATTCTCTGGAGTGACGAATCACGCATCTGTGTCTGGCAATCCGATGGACGTGTCTGGGTTTCGCAGTTGCCAGGAGAACGGTACTTGCCTGACTGCATTGTGCCAAGTGTAAAGTTTGGTGGAGGGGGGATTATGGTGTGGGGTTGTTTTTCAGGCGTTGTGCTTGGCTCCTTAGTTCCAGTGAAGGGAACTCTTAAGGTATCAGCATACCAAGACATTTTGGACAATTTCATGCTCTCAACTTTGTGGGAACAGTTTGGGGATGTCCCCTTCCTGTTCCAACATGACTGTGCACCAGTGCACAAAGCAAGGTCCATAAAGACATGGATGAGCGAGTTTGGGTTGGAGGAACCTCACTGGCCTGCACATAGTCCTGACCTCAACCCGCTAGAATACCTTTGGGATGAATTAGAGCGGAGACTGCGAGCCAGGCCTTCTCGTCCAGCATCAGTACCTGACCTCACAAATGCACTTCTGGAAGAATGGTCAAACATTTCCATAGACACACTCCTAAACCTTTTGAACAGCCTTCCTAGAAGAGTTGAAGCTGTTATAGTGGCATAGGGTGGGCCAACTCAATACTCAATATTGAACCCTACGGACTAAGACTGGGATGCCATTAAAGTTCATGTGCGTGTAAAGGCAGGCGTCCAATACTTTTGGCAATATAGTGTGTGTGTATATATATATATATGTAGCCCCTATATAGATATGGATATATATGTGCTACGGCAGTGATCAATGTTTTCTGCCTGTAAACAGTTAACTGCCTCTGTGGGGCTGAGACTTGTGGGAATTGCAGTACAGGGCAGAGACTGTGATGTTGCCAGAGGGATCCCTGAGACTGCAAATCCCAGGAGGCTGTGTTTCAAGGAGGAGGGGGAACTCTGGGCTGTGGCTGCCGAGCGCGGGGAGTCTGGGAGATCTGATTGAGGAGGACAGATCTGTATGGTCCTGTGTAGACTGAGACTGTGAGTAGCAGAGCTGTTTGGCTGCTGCTGACATTGAGGGACACATAGGTTCTGTGCAAGTTGTTAGAGGGAAGACTTTATTCAGAGTGCCGTGCCTGAAGGCACTTTATTGAGTGTACCGGCAGCAGCGGGGATATCACGGCCTGGTCATACGGCCGATCCAGCCCTGTGAGTGACCCAGCAGGCCCAGCTGAGGGACGGGAGCTGGACGTGTCGACAGAGACAGTTGCCCAGTACTCTGGACGAGTGGAGACCTTCCTCAAAAGGCCCCAGATGACTTCATCATCTTTACAGGAGTGGGCTTGAAAGAAAGGGGACATTTGTCTACTGCTGGCAGACACCATCTCTTCTACCTGAGCCTGGCAGTGGTGAGAGGCCTTCGTCCATTGTGACACTTTACCTTTCACACCTGCAATACAGTACGGGCCCCAACGTTGGCTAGCCTAGAACATTGCTACTGGCCAGTAGCCTAGAGGGGGGTCAGAGACTGTCTGAAAGTGAGTTATTGGTGCTACATATATTCAGTTTGAGGGCGACACCTGAGGTAATCTGGCATTACACATTTTAATATATGCAGTAGATATCTGCGTTACTGAGTATCATAGTGCATCTGCATATTACTGAATGTTCTTCATGTAATACAACTGGAATAAAAAAAGTTCATATACAGTATAATGAGTTTCAAGCGACTCAAAATAACCACTCCCAGTCCAATACTAACACTTCTGTATACATTTATGCTATAAAATAAACCTAATAGTATCCTATAAAGAAATGTTTTAACATAATAAGGGTTCAAAACTGTGAATTTTATACACAGAAATGCCTGGTGGTTTGCATAGATCTTTATCCACTCTTTATAAAGATGGAAATGTTATGATTTTATGTGTGTATATACAGATATATTAGTCAGTCGTTAAAGACATATTAGTCAGCCGTTAATGTGTTTTAACCCCTTCATGACTGAGGCCCTTTTTTCATTTTAGCGCACAATGTACTATATGTCGTCCCACTGTATGTCAATTATCCTCCTATAATGGTTTTATTGGTTTTATATGTTTCTAAGGCTGTAATTCACGTCCCATAACCACGAGTCATTTATCTCCCTTTCTTTTTAACAAATGTTCTGAATGATTTTAACGAAGTATTTTAAACCCCACAACTAATAGTCATTTATCTTCCCCCCCTCTTTTCTAACAAATGTAATTATCATGTATTCAAATGTTTTTAATAAGGTAACTAAGGCTAAACCCGAATTTTGAAAATAATTGAGATGTGACACACCTGTGGATACGGAGAGGAGGTGTGCATGTCGATTGGCCGTAACAAGGTGTAACTATTTGGGCTATATAAATTCAGGTGTCAGACAGGAAACAGTACCCTTTTGAAAAAGTATTTCGGACGAAACGCGTCAAGGGATTAGACTGTCTACTTGCTGACACAGGAGAAAGGCTTCACAAGGCTGAGTGTCCTTAACACTCGCATGCTGTTTTATGCAAACGGATTCCTGTAAGTGCAATCATTTTTTAAATCCAAATAAAAGTTCTTGCTATTTTCACTTAGATCTGTCTCTCTTCTGTGGCTTCCCCCTTTCTATTTTCTCTGGCTGGACTCTCCGGGGTTACCTCCAACTACACCTGGAGGGTGCGTACCATCGGTACCGAGAGGGAGTGCAAGCTGCATTCAGGAGAGGAGAGAGAGGCTAAAAGAGAAGCTCCGTGGATCCATTGACGGAAGAAAAAGTAGCAAACATCTGTTTTATATTCAACTTATCATTTTTCCCTTTTTTAACATTAGTAGTTCTGATCGTAAGAACTCTATCCCTCCCAGAAGTCCATTCTTTACTGAGACATTGTGGAATAGCACAGACTGACCCCAAGAAATTGTATGCTTAAAATAATCGTACGTAAATAGAGTGGATAGAAAGAGGCTTTTCCACTTGCCACTACCTCCGCTGGACTTTGCCGGTCATTCAATAATTGTTTTTTCGGTGATCAACCTTGTTATATTTACATCGCTTAATGTGATTTATATTGTTGTCACAAATTTTACACAATTGATATTCAGATCACATATGTGCGGTTTCATAAACCACAAAGTAGAAATGGAATAACAACAGACGAGGCAAGGTCTATTTATTTATTTATTTATTCATTCAATTATTTAATTAGTAACTTATTTGTTCCAATCACTCCTTCACGATTTAAAGATCCTAAAAGCACCTTTGAAATAGTATCACAAGAGACATGATTTGTTTTATCATTGGTGATTAACTTTCTTGGGTTGCACTGTTCTATGCATATACCCTGATTGATCATTAAATCTGTTATCAAACTCTTTAAAGGTGTGTTGGTGTGCTGTGGATCCAAATTTGGGTAGTACATTGGTGTGGGGGGATAGAAACACCTGGGCATTCAGCGACTCGTTTGGGGGTGAGCGCTACATATATATTTTTTTTTTCTGGGATACATATTTATTTACTGTATATCTTTGTTTACTAGGATAGCTATCTGTTGTCTTTTTTTTTAGGCAAACTATTCCCCCATATTTTAGAACAAAAAAAAACTTTTCTAAAGAACTTTTGGGGGGGAAAAAAATCAACTATGTATTTGTCATAGCAGACAGACAGTGACATGCATTAGGTTTGCCCTTCATGACTGAATTCTCCCTGATCACTTAACTCCTGCTGGGTGCTCAAACCCAGTGACAAATCTGCTTGTTTTTCTTGAATAATGTGAAAAATCCCCTATTGTTAGAGGCAAAAAAACTAAAGAGAATAATTTTTCTTATGTTTTCAATAGAAACTTTTTAATGGCACCTACTCTGGAGGTCTGACAAACTGGGCCATTTGACAACACACTACTTCATTTGCACAAAGAGGGCTGGGAATTTAAAAGATTAACTTGTTTATTCTTAGTAACAAACAGTCACTTTGTGTTTCTGGTAATTTCAGGCCTGTCACTACGAAGGATTGAGCAGTACAAAAACTTCACAGGGAAAATGAAGGGGGGGGGCTGTTTTAAAGCACCCCCATGCAGACAAAATACACAGGTCTAATTACCTTGTCCATTGCCACTTTTTTTCCGAATATAATCTGAATGGTTCACCTGTTTTCAAAAGGGTTATTTGCTAATGCAATCTGCCTGAACACATTTCATTTTGATGTTAAAATGGACTTTTCGCTACTTAAATTATGTGAGTAAATATATTCAGAAAGTTGATGGCATACAGAGACATGTTATATTTAAAAACAACATGTAAACCACATAAACTTTTGTCATTTTTAAAACTGCCAAACGTTTTCTGTCGGTAGAAAAGTGTAGTACTAATCAAGAGAAAAAGAGGTAAAAAGTAATGTAGCTATTAAAATGAATAGTTTGATTATGGATCAAGTAATTTCAGATTGGTTGTTGAACAATCTAGGTAAAACTTGCAGGATCAGATGACATGTGAGATGTCCACCGAGTAGCAGAGATATTAGAAGACATCCTCAGAACACCTCTAAAGGGATTATCAATATTCTATTGGATAAATTGTAGCTCTGACCAGTGGTCTATTGTTTTTCCCTAAAAAAACAGTGGGAGTAAAGCTAGCCAAACAAATTACAATTTGTACAATCTCCTTTAAATGTTTTCAAATATTTAGTGCTGGGTGCTAAAAGATACATTAAATTGATTGTTTAAGTAAGCTCTCAAATGTTTAATTCTCGGTAAAATACACTAAACTGTATAGTTAGACTGTAATACGTGTGGCTTACTTTTTTTCTAGTTTTGGATAGGGTAGAGGGATTAGAATATATGTCATGTTTTTATTGCTGTCTGTGTCCCCATTAGGAAGATTAATATCTGTCCTAGTGACTGTTATCATTGAAATTGAGAGAATATCCCAAATTTTGGGTTGTCATCAGAACAAGTATGGATGGGACATCTTCCAATAGGCACACTAGTTCTGTGGACCCTGCTGACCAACAGAGGTTTCCCTCTTTTTCAAGGGGTTTCCTCTAGTTTGCTGTTGTAGCTATCAGGCAGAAAGTAAAGGAAAATCTCCCCTATAGGACACCAAGAAAGTTAGGGCTTCTTTTCAAAACGAAGGTATATCAAAAGCTAAACCTTTTTTCATGTTAGATAGAGTGGGTGATGGTTAAATGGCTTTTTTTGCCATTTGTGTCTCATTAAGGAAATTTCCCTGTCCTGTTGATTCTACAGGAATTGAGTTGATATGTTTCCAATGTTGCGCTTCGCGTTGAACGTCAAAATGCCTAGGTGTGAACGGAGCCTTTGTTTTGACAATGTCATCCCTGGGTTATTTCTTTACCTTTAACAAGCTTGATTTGCTATTCAAGAAATGTTTGCTGCCAAGCTGTTTGACCATAAATTGGCCATACACATGGCCGGTTCTATCGCTGAAGCCTGTTTAGCACCTGAACTAACACGCCTCTGTTAGGATTAATATTTTTTAACATATTATGATTATTATTATTATACAGGATTTATATAGCGCCAACAGTTTGCTCAGCGCTTTACAATATAGGGGAGACATTACAATTAGAGTACAATTCAGGACAAGATGGTAAGGAGGGCCCTGCCCCTGAGGGCTTACAGTCTAAAAGGGAGGGGGAAAGTGATACATGAGGAGGTAGCTGTGTGGAGAGGAATTGTTTGATAAAGTGATAAGTGATAAAGGGAAATAGTCAGACCGGTTGGGGTAGAGAGTTCCATAGGATGGGACCTGATAGACTGAAGGGGGATAGCCTGTGTAGTAGAAGGCCAATGAGGAGGGAGTTGCAATAATCAAGACGAGAGATAACAAGTGAGTGGATGAGTAATTCATTGGTGAGAAAGGGGCGTATTTTGGAGATGTTATGAAGGTGAAGGCGGCAGGATTTGGATAGCGATTGGATGTGGGGAAGAAAGGTGAGGTCTAAGTCAAGGATGACACCTAGGACCTTGGCATGGGGGGGAGGGCTGGATAGTTGTGTTAACAATCTAAAGGGAAAAGTTGGGGGAAGGTGCACAGGGGGGAGGAAATATCATGAGCTTAGTTTTTGAAAGGTTGAGTTTTAAGTAGTGCTGCGACATCCAGATTGATATGTCAGTTAGTAGATTAGTGACACGCAAGGACACTGAGGGGGTGAGTTGTGGAGTAGAAAGATAGATGGTATTGGAAGCCATGTGAGGTATTAACTGACCAAGGGAGGAGGTGTAGATAGAGAAGAGAAGGGGTCCAAGGACAGAGCTTTTGGGGATGCCTACAGAAAGAGGAAGAGGTGTGGAGGATGTAGATTTGTAGGTGACACTAAAGGAGCGCTTAGATAGGTAGGAGGAGAACCATGAGAGAGCAGAGTCTTGTAGGCCAAGTGAGTGGAGTTTTTTGAGGAGGAGCAGGTGATCAACAGTGTCAAAAGCAGCAGAAATGTCTAATAGCAAGAGTAAGGAGTAGTGGCCATTGCTTTTAGGTCATTAGTGAGTTTTAGGAGGGCGGTTTCAGTGGAGTGTAGGGGGCGAAAGCCAGACTGTAAGGGATTGAGAAGGTTGTTATCAGCGAGGTGGCGGCTCAGGCGGCTGTAGATATGGCGTTCCAGGAGTTTGGAGGTGAATGGGAGTAAGGAGAATGGTCTGAGATTGTTGAAATCGGTAGGGTCCATTGAGGGTATTTTGGGTATTGGGGTGACCAGGGCATGCTTTAGAGGGGAGGGAAAGATGCCAGTAGAGAGTGAGAGATTGAACATGTGAGTAAGAGAGTGTAGGATAGAGCAAGAGGGTGACCGGAGTAGGGGTGAGGGAACAAGGTCCAGGGGGTAAGTAGTGAGGTGGGTGTCAGAGAGAAGCTTAGTAACCTCCTCTGTGATGACACGGTCAACAGAGGAAAGTAATAAATGTGATGGAGGGATGGGTACATGAATAGGGGAAGGTGACTGCACAGTGGCGATCTGATCCCAAATTGTATCTATTTTGTTTTTTAAATGAATGGCAATGTCCTGGGCAGTGAGTGAGTTAGTGGGTGGTGGCGGTGGAGGACATAGTAAAGAGTTAAAAGTAGAAAAGAGTTGACGAGGTTTGGATGAGAGTGTGTTAATGAGAGTGACAAAATACGTCTGTTTGGCAGCACGGAGGAATTAATTATATTTTAGGGCAGCTTTGTATAGGGTGAAGTCTTGCAGAAGCCTAGTTTTCCGCCACAGTCGTTCAAGAGCGCGGCTATGTCTTTATTAGATGTCTTGTTTCTTCAGTTTGCCACGGTTCTAGTGGACGTGGTCTAAGTCTGCGTGTAGTGAGGGGAGCCAAAGTGTCTAGAGAGGATGAAAGTGAGCTGTTGTCGATAGAAGTAGCCAGGTCAGGGCAGGACAGAGTTGAAATTTTGTTGTAGAGGTGGTCAGTAGCAGAGTAGAGAAGGGTCGAGGTGGCGAAGGTTTCTCTGGGTGACAGTGTGCCATGTAGGTGGATTCAGGGTCTGTGGTAGGGTGAGGGTGAAACTGACAAGGTTGTGATCAGAGAGTGGGAAAGGGGTGTTGGAGAGGTTGCGAGGAGTGCAAAGGTGAGAGAAAACAAGATCTAGTATGTTACCATCAGAGTGAGTAGGAGTGTCTGACCATTGTGTTAGGTCAAAAGAAGAGGTTAGGTTAAGGAATTGAGTGGAAGCCGGAGTGTTAATGTTCTTAGCAATGTTAAAGTCACCAAGAATGATAGTGGGAATTTCTGAGGAGAGAAAGTAGGGTAGCAGAGAAGTCATCCAGAAAGCTAGATACCGGTCCAGGTGGCCGATACTGTATATAACAGCAATCCTCAAAGAAACTGGAGAAAATAGGCGAATACAGTGGGTTTCAAAAGAGAAGAGGGATAGAGAGGGGCGGCGAAGGCAGAACTTGAAAAGTGCAATGCGGGGATAGAAGGATTCCCACTCCACCACCTTTCTGTCCACTGGGTGTGGGTGAGTGTGTCCAGTGGAGGCCACCGTGGGAGAGGGCAGCTGTAACGCCTTGCCCCACGGGGGGTATGTTTATGGATCTCAACTGCGGAGTCCTTTCGACTGGAAGGATGGGGATCAGTACCCTGTATTTGTATAAGGCGGAGAGGGAGCTGCTTTACATCATACCCCGTGAGTAGTAGGAGAGAATTACAGATATGGTGAATACCGATGGCCGTACTAGCAACTGGTTGTGTGATCACAGTTAGGCCAAAAGGTAGAGTGTCTGGCATCAATGAAGAGTGCACAGGTAAAGTATGAGGAATGGCTTATACAGTCTTGATACACATGAAGGGCATAAGCTCAAGTACTTGCGGTTTCCGTCTCTCAACTCTGGAGAGTGGCTTTTTTAGGGGGAGTCCGGTAGTATTGCTTTCTCAATAGGTAGGTCACAGAACGGTGGCAAGGTTGACACTGATTGATCAGGGTCCTGCTACAACCAACAGTAGGACGCCGATCAATTAGTGAGCAGCGGCTTTAAGCCGACTGCTCTAGTGAGAGGGGGGCGAAGTCCCGCGGCGCGCCTGCGCAGTACGGAGAATCAGCTGGCACGTGAGAGCGGATGGAGTCCCGTGGCGCGCCTGCGCAGTATGATGCCCAAGCTCTGACTCTGGCCTGGAATTCTGCGGCGCGTCTGTGCAGTACGCCGTCGGAGCCCGCCGGAGGATCGTAACCCGGTAAGTCTGTTACAGCAGCAGGGGAGGCAGAGTCGGATTCCTGAAGCCAGGTTTCGGTAACAGCTAGCATGTCAAACGAATTGGAGATAAGAAGATCATGGACAGCGGTGAGTTTGTTACAGACAGAGCGATCATTCCAGAGGGCACAAGAGAAGGAAGGACAAGTTCGAGGAAGCGGGGCAATAGAAATCAGGGTGCGTGGATTGCAGCTGCTGCCAGAGGAAAGGTAGTGCTGGTTTGGTGGGTGAGTATTAGAAAAGAGAGGGCCAAGATTGGGAGAGATATCCCCTGAAGCAGAAGTGCGAGAGAAGTGAGGTGAGAGGGATTTTCTTGTTTACTCTTCTAACATGGGTTAGTATATTATGTCAATGTGTAAATAAATTCATATGAAATTATTGTGGGGTTTTTTTTGCTGATGAAAAAAAAAAAAGGTACAGCTGATAACAAAACAGGAAAAAAATGCCTCTTTTGTCTCTGTGGCCTAAAGTCCCAAACCTTATGGGCTTAATGATATGCTCAGCCCTGATAATACATACACTGAACTGTGAGAAGAATACAGAAAAACACAGTGGTCACAGTCTGCCCAATCAGTAATGCCCACTGCATGTGCTGAAAATGTAATGTTGCTGTGCGTAAGAGATAAGTGTGGCCACAGACAATGCCCTGCATGGGCAGAAGTGAAGCGGTGCGAGGACAGATCAGAGGTCAGAGCAGATGGCAGGAAGGCATAGTTGATAAACACAAATAAGCAAGGTCGTAAGTAGGCTATCACTCAACAGGGTAGCGAGAATGTCAGGAGCAGGGCACTGGACACAGGATTCAGGAACAGAATACACAGTAACACCAGTGCTCAGGAAAGTTAGCAACCATTTTGCTCAGGCATCTTGCTGGAGCTGACCACTTCCTTATATAGCACTTAGGGCATTTGTCCACAGGTACACCCGGGGAGTTCCAGTGATTAGTATTGATTTAAATCACAAGATGTCAAACGTCTGTGGAACACTCAATATCACAGCCTTTGTGGAAATTACAGAAGGTTCTAAACATGGTAGCAGGATTTGAATATAAGACATCAGGATTGGAGTAAGAGGTAACAGAAGCCATGACAACAATTTTTAGAAAGTTGAGAAAGCTCAGAAGCTCAGACAGAGACTGTGCAGAGAACCAAAGGGAGAACAAGTGTCAGCTGTTAAATATTTAATTGTAGCAATGTTTGGATGTATGAAAGTTGGTACTGTAAGTATTATAAATGCATTTATTCCAGGCTGTTTCGCATATATAAATCCAAGAACAAGCATTGAATATATTGCAGCTTACCAGTCCTTGGATGCGATGGTGGTGGCATTCATTTTCCTTTTTAAGGCTAAGAACACGTTCTGCAAACACTGAAAATACCTGTTAACTTGCCAGAGTTTCAGTGCCCTTGTACCTTCCAACTAATATCTTAAACTTTTGTAGCTCCCTAGTGGAAAGGGTGCTAATCAATCTAGTGTTTATCAGATTGTATGTGGTCTGATACTAATTTGTAGTTTGGTTCATGTGGTTTTCTCCCTAAACAATCTATCATTGCTTGCCATCTGTCTGCTGCCAGAGGTACTGCAGGGTGTGCCCTGGTGATAGAACAGAGCAACTTATACAATTGCTAGGAGTAGATATCCCTCCCCAGCAATCACTGTTGAACGATAGGGGAGGAGAGAAATACTTGGGGTGGGCCATGTGAGCTCTCTCTTCCTCCCCCAGGCCCTGCCTGCGAGGAGGCTGCGCTGGACTGCCTAAGCGAACCAGGCCTCAAAGCCTGGGGACTAGCTATGGAATCACCCTGGAGCCTGGTGGCAGCAGGTCCAGTGGTTGCTAGTGCTAAAGACAAGGATCAGTAACTCCTACCTCAAATAATGCTGTGTCAAGTGCTTGACCTGCTGTGCATGTAAGCTGTAACCACACTCTCTCTGAAAGCCAAGGAGTCTACATCTGTCTGGATGATCCTAACAATCCTCTACCTCTCTCCCTGAAGTTCTGCAAATAAATGTTTCAAGCATCACAACTACAGTCCTGGACCTCACTGAAATCGTTCTACAGAATGGTGGTAAGTGCTGATGGGCATAAGCGAAGAATTGGAGCTCTCGTAACCCATAGCAACCGACCCTAGTACTCAAGGCGTGCTGGTGTACTGTGGATTAGTGTTGGGCTGGTTGGGCTGGATGCTTCGCGCCCCACAAGGCAATGTGCCTTTTGAAGCCCTAATTGGCTAAAGGCTTGCACCTGATCACAGGTCAGGTGCAAGACTTTGCCCAATCAGGGCTCAGTACTCTGTAAGAGCCATGATTAGGCAAAGTCATGATGACTTTGCCCAATCATAGCTCACCTGTCAGATGACGTCAAACTACCCTATTGGGTGGAGCTAGCGGTCACTAATGCACATGTGCCTGTGTTCCGGGTGCGGCCGATCGCACTGCGGGCGGGGGGCATGGCTGCGGTGCCTTTGACTGCAATGCACCACCACGCCCCCTCCCACCCCTGAACACAGAGAGCCAGCCCTGCTGCGTTCCAGTGTGTTCCAGAGGCCAATTGCTCTGGAACACAGACTTTGTGGTGTGGACCGGCCCTTAAAAGGAAACCAATGCAGCCACAGCTAAGAACTGATAGGCTGCAATATAGCAATATGGCTTTATGATTTGTTGGAGAGTTAGATACTCTAACTTTTTTTTTCTTCTTCTTGCAATATCAGATCAATTAAAAGACAAATTTCAAGTATTTTTCCACTTTTGCAGTCAAATTTGAGAAATATGTTTGTTGTGTGTTCCCATTCACACAGAATAACAAAAATGAGCACCTTCACATTGATCCTTATAGACTTAGGACTTGTGGATTGGTGACTTGTGTTTCTCTCATTAACACTTATAACATACAATACACAAGCCAGAAGCTTACAAATTTAACCACTCACCCTCACAGCCCATCTTATCACAAAGAAGAAGAATCAAGTAGGAATTTTAACCATTGAGTCGCCAAGAAACCCTAACCCAAGTAGAAGCAATTTAAATTGCCAAATTGCCAAAATATTTAAAATACATTTTTTGTTAGCTTATGCGATGTGAATGGGAACATGTAACAAATCTAAAATAGGTGTTATTCCTATTTGTTTTTCCCTTTGGGATTTACATGCAAAAACCTGTTACACAGCTAATGTATAGACTTTCCTATGTGTGAGGACAGTTGTAGAACAATTGCTCGCTGAATATTAGGGAAATATTAGTATTAAATAAAAATTAGTTTTGGACGAAACTAATGAAAAGGGAAAAACCTTTTCATTTGTTTAATTTGATGACATGAATAATTATGCTGTTGCGGTTTTGGAGCCAATCTCCGAATCCGAATACGGACATCTAAAAAACAGAATGTGTGGTGGCCACATTGGCCACCGGCGGGTCGCCATCTTGAAGTCGGCACATGACTTCACATGACGCCGCCATCAGGTGACGCCATACACATTTATACGTATACAACAAGTTCGTCCGTATCCAAATGCATATCTCTAGTATTGAACCAGCGGAGGGCCACACTCCCTCAATATCTCCCTTAGTTGTATCAAAGGAATCTGAAATGTGGGTGGTTGTCAATATGTTATGTGATAATCAAGCACTGATCACAGCAAGGCATTCATTTTTTTTCATGAGGACATTCTGCATTAGATGACTGGAAAAAAATTTTTTTGGTAAATTGGATTTCAAAATTAATCTATCAAGTACCTGGTAGAGAACCAAGTAGTGAGGAGGCCTCCTTTGCAACTCTTGTCCCGCAGAGTGGTGACAGGGAGTGAGTGGACAGAGAGCAGCACCGGCGCCAGAGGGTGCAGGGCACAGTGCCTGTGTGAGTCCGAAGCTGGTCTCCAATGAAGCAGGAAGCAGGTGTAGATGCAGCTGGGAAGACCACCAGGAACTGGATCAGGACGAGGTCAGGCAGGCCAGGGTCAATACCGATCAGGCAGCGAAGTACAAGGCGGCAGGCAGAAGGAGCAAGCAGAGGTCAAGGGCGGCAGCAGTCAGGTGTAGTCAAGGAAATCCGGGTCAGGCAACAGAATACTGGAACAGGCAGATGCATAGGAACACACAGGAGCTGAAAGACCATCCAGCAATGATCCATAGGACTGGCAAGTTTAAATAGGGCAATCAATCCAGAGAAGCTACATCACTTCCTGTGCGCCACGTTAGCACGTTTCCGCTTGCACGTACGTTGAGCGCGCATGCGCGATATCGCCGGTTTCCCGCAGATGCAGAAGATTGGCGCACGCGCAGAAGCTTCCGCACGGCTCACATAATCTATGATTAGTTTGCGTTAACCCCAGATTCTACTATCATAACTACTTTTGATAGGCATAAACAGGGGCATCCCCATTATGAGGCAACCTGAAGCGGTAGCCTCAGATGGCATTTTGCTGGGGGGGGGTGGCAGCACAGCCTACTAATAGCTCAGTCGATAGCCGGGTGGGAGGTGGCAATCAGCTCAGCTGTCTCCTGGCTGTCTTTCCTTACCTGCACTGCAGCAGCTTCCCAGCTCTTCTCTCGCATGCTCTGTACTGTCCTCCTCGGTGCTAGTGTGTCCGACACTATAGAATGGGAGGGGCATCCCGGTCCACACTGGTGATAGTGTGGCCGAATGTCCCCAATGCTGCAGACAGGGAGAGGTGTCCCGCCCCTTCTCGTCTGCAGCGTCTGACACATTCAGCCGCACTAGCACCACGGGAGGGAGCTCAGGTCAGTGAGCTGATCGCGATCTACCAGTGTTTGCTTTGCGTTCGACTGGTAGATCGCGATCGACCTAATGGGCACTACTGGAATAGTGTAAGACTGGGCTGAAGAAGCTTTAAGGATTCTTTTAATAATTTGTTAAATCACCTTAATTGTGATATTACAATAATGACTACAATAAACTATATTTAAAGCAACTCGACAATCTTAGTTGCCAAATTGTTGGAGCATCATGACCCTACAAAACACATACACCTACTGACACCTAAAAGACTTTATCTGATCCAGTACACCACCTTTTATGTTACCTATCACTCTGCACAAATAGATTTGTGTGGGCAGTGTGAGTGTTTAGCCCCCAATCCCACATGTATGTAATAAGGAATCACTGATCTAAAAGGTGCAGGTAGATTGATGAAGAAATGTTTTCCTTTGTCTCCCCACTCTGTATTTAATATACGTGTCATAACATGTCCTAGCAATACACCACCACATACTTTAGTAGAGACTAATCCTTGACCAGGGAAAACATATTAAACAATGATGCATTTATAGGTGTAAGCAGTATGTGCAATTTAGTATTGTACATTTAAAGAACTATGGCATATGTAAGCTACACAATAAACAGTCTTTATTAAACAATATTTAGAATAGCAAGTTAAACAACATTCCGCTTGAATTTCAGGCTTCAAATTAATCAAACTACATTACATACAGATGAAACTACAGCATTTAGTTTTTTGATCTGGCTTAAACTTAGATAAGGCTTCTACAAGTATACGTAAGCCATGGATTGTAGTGGCAAACCCCAATGTGTTGTGCAGGAGGGACACTTAACCAGGGAATATGTGCAGACAAGGCTTTAAGTGGGCCAATGACTGATGCTAGCCACCTCTTTTGACATCATCAAGGTTTAGTTGGATAGAGAACAGCCCTCTCCAGGTGTCTTCAACAGCTGGTACAGAACAAAAAACCATAAGCGCACAACTGATACTTGGTCACTGGAAAAATCACGGGCTATGAATTATGGTGTGCAGGCTCTCACTAACAGGGAGAGGACCCTGCAAATTCGAATGGTAAACAGAAACAAACAAAAAAGAGCGCTACTACCTGATATTGAATGGCATCTATTCATGAGAGAAAGAACAAATATGTGTGACTTACAGTTGGAAGTCTGCAAATGTGTCGAGGATGGTGAACCAATGAACGGTGTACAGAGGAAGTCCAAAGCCGAATGCTGCAGCAGTGGATGGATGAGGGGGCGCTGTGAAGTTTCCTAGCGGCACGCGTGCACGGCTGGCCAGGCCGGGCCACGGCGGCTGAGGGGGGAAGGACCGCGGCGGTTGTGGAACCGGGACCACGAGCGGCTGTGTTCGGTGCATGTATAGTGGAGTCAGATCAGTGGGCAAAGTGGACGCTGTGCACAGACAGGCTCGCTATATCGTGATGACTTCAGGACTCTTGCTGTAGACTTGCCAAGCAAATTAGCTACAAATTCAAAAAGTGTCAACTAGAACTTGTGCTGCAAGTGTTCTGCAAGTCTACAACTTGCCAGGAATATGTGCAGCAAGTTAACAAAATTACAATTTCACCCCGCACAAGTTTGTAGCAAGTAATCCTTGCTATCTGGGCAATTAAGGCATACTGGAACATAGAGAGCAGCAGCCTTCAATTTAGTTAGTGACTTTCTGAAAGCCAGTACACTGTGAGATTTGATGGCAATGATGTGGCTGGGGTCCATGGGGGTGGAATGCTCAACAAAGAGAGGCACTGGTAATTTAGGAGGATGCCTCTCTGTTTTTGAGAACCCCTCTCAAAATGCCTCCCCTAATGCTGAAAGGCATGCAGGCTGGTATCAACATTGCAAGGGGACTGCACACTTTCTGCTCCTTTGCTATGGGGATACCACCCTTCATGCCTGGTGTGCTGGTACGGTATGTTTTTTTTAGATGGGGATATGCTGTTTTATGTTGTTGTTTTTTTAATAAAAATAATTATATTTATCCCTTCTAGTGCTGAAAGTGTGTATAAATACATTTGTAGCACTATTTGCCTGCAGGTTTTAAAAGAAACTGTACAAATGACATTCAACTGCATTTGCCTGGTGCACATTCATTCTACTGTATACAGAGTAAGGCTAATGCCATCATATCACTCGGGCGACTACCACTAAAGGATTCATTCAGTTCCCCAGTGGATCCTCTATAATTAGGTCCCTTGATCTATAAGTGTAACAGAACAGGAGAGACTCAGAGAATAAGCGAGAAGACTGGAAGTGAGTGGACTGGCATGTTTGTGTATATATATATTAGGGCTGGTAATGATTAAAATGTTCCTGTTCGATTAATCGAAGTTTTTTTAAATCGATTAATCTATTAATTTCGATTAATTATAACGCACATACAGATCCAACTACATTGGCCTATACACATACAGCACAGCAATGAAGTAATAAAATGAACTAGGATCACACTAATCCAGCACGTTATTAATCTCACGTGCCCCACTCAATATGGCCGCCGCTTGAGTAGGGCAACTCAGAATAA
>NW_017306708.1:588895-589214 GCF_000935625.1 Nanorana parkeri
TTTTTTTTTTTAGTATTCTGCCAGTTGCAGTTGTCAGAATTAAAAAAAAAAGGCATAAGAATGCATAGCTAGATTCCTATTGGCTATTTCACTTTGCAATAGCCTATAGCAAACTATTGCACCCACCCCCTGCTGCTTTTAATCACCAGAAGAGGACCTGATAGAAAAATTCAGGTCCCCCTCTGCTGATTGACAGCAGCAGTGCAAAAGCCAAAAGGGATCTAGCTATGCAATCGTATGCCTTTTTTTTCTTTTCTGACTGACGGTCAGGCCGCGGCTCAAGATGTCAGAAAAAAAAAAAAAACGATCGCATGGAAAG
>NW_017306708.1:589470-618072 GCF_000935625.1 Nanorana parkeri
TGTGTGGATATATATATTTATTTATATACACACTATATTGGCAAAAGCATTGGGACACCCCTCCAAATTATTGGATTCAGGTGTTACGTGAAATTTCCTTGCTACTAAATATTCCACGGTCAACTGTTAGCCCTCATTTACACTGTAATCGGCCCACACGTACAGCTCTGTGCTGCGTGCAGGGCCAAAGCGAGCAGTTCCTGGGAAGGACAGGTGCTGCATGCCTTTGTGCACCAACTTGTACAGCTCCCTTGCACACCCTGTAAGGTGCCGGGAGCCAGAATGTTACATCAATCCGGTCCAGGCACCTCTACAGGACATGCGAGGGAGCTGTAAGCACCGCACATTGATAGGAGCTCCCTCGCGGCCATAGCCCTAGCCCACCCCACCTAAAGCTGACACTCGGCACCAGGCAGCATATTTTGAATGGCTGCTTGGCGCGAGAACTGACAGTGCTAAGCAAGGGGGAGGCTTAGGAGCCTCTCACCTAGAAAAGTGGAAGTCAAGCAGTTAGGTGCGTGTTTTTTCCGGCTCGGACGCAGACAGGATCCATCCTGCCAGCATACGTGTACGCGCACCCGCACGTGCAGGGCGGTGAGCGTAGCGTGGCGTACGGCCGCATAGTCCCATAGAGAAGGACGGGGCTGCGTACTAATCACCAACAGCACCTGTCCTTCCCGGGAGCAGCTTGGTACGTCCCTGCACGCAGCACGGAGCTGTACGTGCGGGCCGATTACAGTGTGAATGAGGGCTTAGTGGTATTATAACAAAATGGAAGCAACTGGAAACGACAGCAACTCAGCCACAAAGTGGTAGGCCCCGTAAAATGACAGAGCGGGATCAGCACATGCTGAAGCGCGCAGTACGCAGAAGTCGCCAACTGTCTGCCGAGTCAATAGCACGCCGCCACTGGACAAGAGAAGTGGAGAAGTGTTCTCTGGAGTGATGAATCACGCTTCTCAGTCTGGCAATCTGAGGGACGTACCTGGGTTTGGCGGTTGCCAGGAGATCGGTACTTGCCTGAGTGCATTGTGCCAAGTGTAAAGTTTGGTGGAGGGGGGATTATGGTGTGGGGTTGTTTTTCAGGGGTTGGGCTTGGCTCCTTAGTTCCAGTGAAGGGAACTCTTAAGGCATCAGCATAACAAGACATTTTGTGGGAACAGTTTTGGGATGGCCCCTCCTGTTCCACCATGACTGCACACAAATCAAGGTCCATAAAGACATGGATGAGCGAGTTTGGGGTGCAGGAACTTGACTGGCATGCACAGAGTCATGACCTCAACCCAATAGAACACCTTTGGGATGAATAAGAGTGGAGACTGTGATCCAGGCAAGCCAGGCCTTCTCGTCCAACATCAGTACCTGTCCTCACAAATGCGCTTCTGGAAGAATGGTCAAACATTCCCATAGACACACTACTAAACCTTGTGGACAGCCTTCCCACAAGAGTTGAAGCTGTTATAGTTGCAAAGGGTGGGCCAACTCAATACTCAATATTGAACCCTACAGACGAAGACTGGGATGCCATTAAAGTTCATGTGCGTTTAAAGGCAGGTGTCCCAATACTTTTGGCAATATAGTGTGTATATATATATATATATACACACACACACACACACACACATACACACATATGCATAAATACAGTATATATACATAAACATACACACACTTTTTTTCCCAACAGGTCCTTTTTGTTTCTGTGATTGAACCTTTCAGAAAAATCAAGCAAGAAGGGGATGGCGAATGTTAAATTAGCTCTAAAACATCCCAGTACGTAATATATTCTTACATTAACCCATCCACCATCCATTCATCAGCTGCCATCCTGACCGAATATGCCCTGAGAGCATATTAGTTTAATCAGGCCGTGGGGTGTTAATACGCTATTGATTGAAAATGCAGCTCTATGGTGTCAGCACAGGTTCCATATTCTTCCTGCGTGTGACATTCAGGTGCTTGTGAAAAATTACACCAATTATGAAATCAGCCACTTACTGCCTTAAAGTGCACTCGTGTGTCACAGTGTAAAGTGCTTGCTACCAAATAATATTAGATGGATCCTGAGCTTGAGGGAAAGTGCTGAGAGGAAAGACTTTAACCAAAGGGCAATTGCATGAAATTTACTTAGAAATAGCTATTTATCACCCTAGGATTTCCTGCTGTTCACATCCGATTCAGACACTTTATGGAATGAAACAGCATTCCAGCCGGTATAACGCAGCCATTGTAAGAAGTGGTTTTTTTTCCCCACTACGCTGACATTAAATGAAAAATTTAGAAGTCATTTTAACAGCTTAAAGATGCATTATCCTCTTTGATGTGCCATTTGAGCTGCACATAAAAACCCATATAAAATAACCCCATCGAAATAAAAGGAACTTTAGAAAGTTTTATGACATGCCATTTAATGCACCTCTCCCTCCCCTCTCTTGTTCTCTCTCACTCTCTTGTCTTTTCTGTCTTGTTAATGCACCTTTTCCTCTAATACTTGCTATCGCTCATTCAGATTTCACTGTCATGCTTCATTCTCCCTAACTCAGCAACAGACTTTATGTGGTTCTTCAGCTCATGGCTCTCATGAAGGCATGAGGTAGATGCTATAGGTCCCAAATGCCAGAAAGGCATGCTAATGAGATATTCGGGATTTACAGAATACCCTATTGGGCAAAAGTGCACATTAAAGTTTAAGAGAAAACTGATTTTAGATGTTCAGAATGTTCTTTCAGGTAAGAGGATCACACTGCTGCCGTAATGACCTAAAGGGTCTGGTAGAAATTAGGGGGGCGGGGGAGAAGCCACTTTTTGTTTTTTTTATTATTGTTTCTGTGGACTGTCAAAAGTTAAAAAGAAAAATGTCACTTTTTTTAATGTCACTTTGCTGCAATGAAAATTTGTTCATAAATATAATTCAACTCATCCAAAATTAACAAAAATTTTGGATTCTTGGAGACTGGTGTGACTGAGTCCTCAAGGTAAGATAAGTGTGAGTTCTTATCAAGACAAGAGATTTTTATTGTTTCATTACTTTATAATTTTGTTTTTTGGATATTTGGTTGGGAAGATGCAACAGAAGATTTATAGGGTTATTCACGAAAGGGTGAAGAGGTTGGAGAAGCCTGCGATGCAGTGCGTTCTGGCCAGAATCGGGCCGTGTCTGGTGTGAATGAGGCCTGAGACAAGGATAACTATTCCTCCCATATAAGCTGATAGGCTAACCACATTGCTGGCACTAAAGATGCACAAAAAGATTGTAATAACCATCAGAAAAGGGTCCACAAAACTCCTGACCTCTCTTGCTTGAACTAAAAATGAGAAAGAGCATTAGCAAAAATGTTAGTGTTTCCTATATGTGTTTTGCCATAAACAATATAATAAAGATACCAATGGATGAGCCCCATCACAATGGTAGCACTTGTGCTTGAAACAACAAGCATTGTATCATTTGCAGTGGCTCTCATTGAACAACCAACAACCACTTCTGGACATTGCCGGCGCTCCAGAAGGCAGTGACCAGAAAAGGGGATGGTATATGAGGACACATTAATAATAACCATAAACGGCCATCTTGGCATTTGTACCTATTTGCCTTTTTGTGACAGAATTGTGTGTCGTAGTTGTACCAGTATTGACCTCCATAAATTTTATAAGTTCCCCCAGGTAACTAACGAGGGAAATGCTGAGTTCTGGGAAACATTCGCAAAAGAATACTTTAATAAGCGCAAAACCCTTGTAACCGATTACCAAAGGTTCTAGGTTTCAGACAGCCTGTGTTGCTGGCTGCAGCCCTATTTTAATCAGGTGTGGGCTAAGAAATACTGCCACTTTGTTTATCAACTTGTCCTGCCGGCTGCAGCTCTAGTCTAGACATCTAATGAGGCCTTGTGAATGTGAGTCACACGCCTCCAGCTCTGGGATTGGCCTTGTCTCAGGTGGAGCCTTATTTAAGCATCACAAGCCCAGGCCTCTGGGATTGTGACAGTTCTGTCTGCACAAGCATGCATTCAGCCTCTGAATATTTTGTCCTTGGAATACTCTGTTGCCAGTCCTGACTTCTGCCTGTCCCTGAAATACTCTCTGCCTGCCCCCTGGATTACTCGCTGTCTGCCATCAGTTCTAACCACGACCTTTCCCTGGAATACTCTCTGTCTGACCCCAGTCCTTACCTCAGCCTGTCCCTGGAAAACACTCTTGATGTTTCCTCCATCACCAGTCTAGCCTGTCCCTGGAAAACACTCTTGATGTTTCCTCCATTACCAGTCTGTATCTTTGCTTTGTACCTGGGGTCTGTCTGTGACATTATTTAGTCAAAGCATATAGTTTAAGTCTTGGAGGTATCCAAGTACTGGTAGGTGCGCTTGCTTAAAGTGACATTAAAGTCCAAAATCCCCATGCTGTTTTAGGGACTTACTGTAAATGATGCCTCTTGATCTAATGATCTTCTTCATTCCAGTAGTTTTCAGCAATCCCTCCAGCACTGGTGCTGGTCTCTGATCCAGCACTGATTGCTGTGTCATCCTGTCCTATAGAGTCTGTGTATGTGCATACTGCCGGGTTGCTTGCTTTGACTTACCCTGTGTCTCTCCTCTTCTACCGGGTGAAGATCTCCACTGCGCATGCTCCCGCCCCATGATCCATCGCCGCTCGAGAATTTTTTAGATCTTCGGACGGGAGCAAGCAGCGTAGATACAGGTAAGTAATAACCTCTTTGGTGACTTTAAAAAAAATGTTTTTGCATATATCTACTGCTTGCTAGCAGTAGATATATGCAAAAACCTAAAGGGCCTGGTATGACTGTTGGGGGGAACCCCATGCATTTTTTTTTTTTTAAATAGAGGTCCCTCCTAACTTTTCTACCAGACCGTTCGGGTCAGTTCACTTTGGCTCAGTTATTCACTCGGCTGCCTCCGGCAGCTTAGTGAATAACCCTCTAAGTAACTGTTTAGGCTTTTCACCCCTGGGTGTTTAGACCAACGTGCTTTTATTTGCCAACTGTCTCTCTATAAGATTGGATGAGGGATGGTACATCAATGAACAAAAGCATGGACACGGGCACTCCAATAGCTGATTAAGTACGTCTATTAACGTTGGTGCTGCATAGCAAATACACTTAATGCAACGTTTCATCTGCCTGCTTTTGTTCATATAACGAGGCGGTTGCCATCCGCCGACAACCGTAGCACCCATCTTATCACATTGGAATAGCAGTATCTGAGTGCGGTGGGTATATGGACTATACCAGGACAACAATGAAACAAGTGATAACAAATGAAAGTGAAATACAAATATATACACACTAACATTTGAGCACAGACCAATCCCAATGCCCGCTGTGCCCGGTGATGTCACAGTGATGTCCTAATCCCACCACAATTGAAGTAAACATAAGTGAACAATGATCTGATATAGTCAGAAGCAGACTGCAAACATCATAGTTATATAGTTAGTCAGGTTGAAGAAAGACACATGTCCATCGAGTTTAACCTATAGAGATATGAAAAAAAAAGCCTAAACAGAACGCTATGCCCCCAATTACCCACTGTTGATCCAGAGGAAGGCAAAAAAAACTCTATAAAGCATGGTTCAGGGGAAAAAAAATCCTATTTGCTATGCAGCACGTACGTTAATAAATAGATGTACTTAATCAGCTATTGGAGTGCCGGTGTCCATGCTTTTGTTCATATAACGAGGCGGTTGCCATCCGCCGACAACCGTAGCACCCATCTTATCACATTGGAATAGCAGTATCTGAGTGCGGTGGGTATATGGACTATACCAGGACAACAATGAATTCACTTTTCCTATTTTTTTTCTTCGTTTCTACATTGTCATGAGTACCCAAGCGTGATGTGACGGACCCCCGTACTCAGGATGAGTATGTCCGCCGCGGTCTTCTTCCTTGCTGAGGAGATATTGGATCCCGCTGATCTGTAGCTCCCAGTTTCCCCAGTCACTGGTCGAGGCTCGAGTGTAGGGTAAACAAACTCTGCTTTATTGAGCAACTGCACAAACTTTTATACAGCAAGTGATGAGATCAGAATATAATCCCATCACATCTACCCTCCCCTCCCAGACAATCGGTCTGCTCAGCACCACAGGTGTCCACCTGCTAACGAACTCCAGACAGCCATAGCAGAAGCCTGGCCAGAATGTCATTGTTCTGAGCTCCCTCAGAGTACAATGAGAGATAACGAGGGATGGTGCTGATAGCCTTTCCATAACCAGGTCACACAGCATAACGCACTCAAACATAACTCAACACCAATACACATTTAACTTATAAACTGATCACCATGTCGTCACAGGTGATGTGGCCCATATGTTACTGCTTTGTGTAGGTGTATTTCCTATGAACTCTGGAACACTATTTCCAGGTTTGACAATCATCTAGAAAAATTTCAGGAGTTGAAGGTCTTTGTTCAAGTTAGTAGTTCAAGACCAACATCTGTGCAAGAAATCAGTCATCAGAGTGTGTTCCACATCCACAATCCATACAAAGACTCTAATCTCACATAGGAGAGATTAGATCAAGTTTAAAGGAGCTCTAAAAACTACTGATCTTTGCTTGTTGAAAAATATTACATACCTTTTCTAAATTATATAAACAGAGACAACCAGAAGTTTAAAGAAGTGAGTAATCTTCCTCTTGCAATTGAACTTAACAGGCCTCAGCCACTTAGGCAGTGCACATAGACTAGTGTCTAACAAAAGTAGTCAACAATAGGTTTAAAGTATTTCAAGCAGCGAGTGTCCTTTCCACTCTTTTTTTCCCTTTTTTTCCATGTCCATCAGGGAAAGAGTTAAAGCTGAGAATGACCCAAGCTTTTTAGTTGATTACATCAATATTTCTAGTTTCACAAGTGTAAGATTTGCAAAACCTACCTCTAAGCGAAAAGAACATAGATTGTATTCACCACTGCTACCAGCTACAAAGCAAATAATAAGAAGTGTAAGAATCCTTTGAAAATATTATTTTTAGTTTCTGATACAAAGCATGGAGACTTTATTTACAAATAAATTAGAGGCTTTTCCTTATGCATATTTAAAATGAGCACTTTAATTTCATTCCTGTGTTAGCATTGAGCATTGCACTCTGCATCACACCTCTGACCCCCGCACTCTGTGTCACGGTGGGACACCCAGTGGATAGACTTGATATCAGGGTCCGTGGATCTACTCGGTGGAACAGTCAGTGGACAGGCTTAGAGAAGGATGGAATCGTTCTTCCATCCTGGATTCTTCCATCATCGCTTCCAGACCTTTGTGAAACATTTATGTAACGGTGGATATAAAATTATTGTCAACTAGTGACATTGCCTAAGCTCATCCAAACCATGCGTGGAGAATGTGTGCCATAATCAAAGTTAAAATCAGTATAATGAAATGGTAAAGTGTGTGACATTTTTTGCGGACTGGTAGTGTACGTCCACAGATTCATGTTTATAGATATGCTGGCACATTTATTATGCTTACCAGTGAAGAAATAAAGCAACACACATTATGCAAAGAACTGTAATGCGACACACAGACACAGAGATAAACAACTGTAAAACTTTATATTTTTTTTGTTTGTGAAGAAAAGCCCACCCATAATTTTTGGCTGAGCAGAGCCGCAAACTGTTTCCACTGTAAAAATCCTGTATGATATTGCAGACAATAATAACAAGAACTGTAATAATACTATTCCCCCAAAAAATAAAAAAAATAAAGAGGAGGAGGATTTTGACCAAGCCATTGTCCTTTAGAGCCGATCAAATATGTAAATGGCGTTGTTCAGGGTCTGCCGCATTTGCCCACGCATTAAGCGTATCTCCCTCTCAAAGGAGTCAATCCTCCAGAGGCATCTAAGGAACTCTGCAACAACATTGCTAATTGTATCCCTTGCAGGTCATGATCGTTGAGCTATACCCAAAATGTGAATGAGGTAAAATTAGTTGAACCAAACCGGCTTCTGCAACAATTAAATTCTTTGAAAAATCAAACAGTGCATACCAGAGGTTGGGGCCTTCTGCGTTTTAGAAGAGCTGACTGCCAAATATTAACAGGGCTATTCACAAAGGGGTGAAGAGTTTGGATAAGGCAGGAGAAGTGAACAATCTAGGGCAGTGGTGGCGAACCTTGGCACTCCAGCTGTTTTGGAACTACAAGTCCCATGAGGCATAGCAAGGCTCTGACAGCCACAGACATAACTCCCAGAAGCAGATGCATGTTGGGATTTGTAGTTTTGGCACAGCTGGAGCGCCAAGGTTCGCCACCACTGATCTAGGGCAACTTAGCTGAACTGAAAATTGAGCTGAATTGGAGAATTTTTCCAAATCAGCTATTTTTGACTAGATTGTTCACTTCTCCTGCCTTCTCCAAACTCTTTACCCTTTTGTGAATAACCCTGTCAATGTCTTCCTCCAGTTATGGCAACACCACCTCCTCCTCCTCCACAGGGGCATCTTGTGCCTCTGGGGCTCCTGGTGTTCTCAGGCCTGCAATAGTGCCTGCAGCAGAGATTATCCTCCTTCTCTTTGCTTTTTGTGCCCAAAACCATAACAAAAAACCCTTAAATAAATAATGCAGAGATATAAATTGTAGGCACGAACTCCTACTTGTTTTGCAGTTTGGTTTAAATTTTTTCATTTTCATATGACTGTTTATATAATATTTTGCACTTAGAGGGTGTGTGCTTTGAGAAACACATGCTGTGTGATCTGCTAGGCTGCAATGGTTGGATAACTTTTTTAGCCTTGATCAGTTTTATTACAAGTTGATCAGTGCTAGGTGTGTGTGATCAGTAGGCTGGATTTTCATGTTGTAAAACTGAGCATGCTCACTGAGTTGGTGCCATTCCCATTCCACTAGGATAACGGTATACACTGTGTTCCTTCCTTTGCCTCAGGGCTCATGGCCTCATGGGTTAGCATATGTAATATGGACTTCACATAAATACTTGCACATGAGCCGTACCTAGTTGTGCAGGGGCTCCGAGTGAGGACAAGGGAGAAAGATGGCAGACTCTCTGCCACAAGAAAAAGTTGCCACATGCCATGGCACATAGAAAACACAGGAACCACAATATTTATGGATGTGCTTTTTCCTGCTGGGAATATGATGTTTGGGTATATGTGTTAAGTCGGGCCTGTTACTTACAAGATATTTATCTACTTGCTCATTTGGAGGATGCAACAGCAGAACCGGTGAACACAACAACTTGAAATGCCCTAATTTGTGAAAGTTACGTTAAGATTCTGCTAGTCTTCACTTCAATATCAGCTACTAATGTGAGTAATGATATGTCTGGGGCTACGGTCTTTTCAGACTTTTGGAAGGGGGGGCACATGTTGTTGCACATGACACATTTGGGTAAAGGAACTGTTGGAAGAACTATACGTTATATCCTACAACTTAGCGGATGATTTAAGAGCTAAAAGTTCACTTTTAAGTGTGAACCATTAGTTGGCCAGGTGAAGGTCAGCTTGCATGTTCCAGGCCAACCCCCATGAGACACTTTCGAAAATGTCTTATTAACCAAAAAAAATGGTAGTGCATACATAAAATATCAAAAGGTACCATACTACATAAAACCCCAGAGAAAAAAATACACACATGCATGATTCCTGACTGTTAAGGGAAAATGCATGATTAAAGGACTAGATCTATAAATACATTGCTTTGCATGATGTGATACAGTGACTGGGGCTAAGGCCATTCTTAAATGGGGGGATTACTTGTTTTACACTGGGCCCCAATTTAGTGAAGGCACTGTCAGAAGAACTATATGTCCCATCCTACCACTTAGCGGAGGCTCTGAGATACTTGTTGATGCACAGGTGGGCTGGCACTGAGGTGGTAGTGGACAAGGTCAGGTTCATTTTGCTTTCATTGCCCCAACTCAAAAAAACATATTTTTTTTAAATGAAATTCAGGATGAAATTGCGAACTGTTAATAGCATTAGGTTTTGGAATCCAGTAAAATCAAAAAGAGGAAGAGATATGCACGATTTTTGTCTGGGCTTCAAAGCCTAAATGGATTACTATGCATGTTTATTTTGCACCAAAAGCACGGCTCTTACTTTGGGAAACAATGCTTCATATCTTGGGCAGTTATTCAGCCTCACTGTTTATAAGGTCAGACCACCTTTTCCGAACAATTTACGTTAAGGCTGGATAGGTTCTTTTCCAGGATATCCTCACTGGCGCTTCATCTGGAGTAGTCATATTTGCATTTCATAATTGTGACAGAATTGTCAGAATTGTGATAAGAATCCACGTGGCCTGGCCTCCTGGAGGTGTGTGGGGGCAAGCCTCTTTCACAGTGACTACGGACCTTGGCTTTGGACTTGTATTGGGAGACCCCTTCCTTGGTTCCTCTGTCACCCCTTATATATACTCCCCCTGTCCCCATGAAAAGTCCAGGGTGTGACTTCATCAGCACATGAGGGGTTAACTCTGTCCCTGGTGCAATTTGTGAGAAAAATGTACTTTGTGGAATCAGGGTGAAGAGAGGTCTGACATCTGCTGTTTGTATTTTCTGTTCCCATTAAGTTTAGGTAATAGATCCTTCACTTTGTATCATCACCTCCACACTACAGACTGAAGCCAGGATGGAATCCTTTCTTCTGGAGTGAAAAGACCTTTTCTTGTTTGTTTTTTTATTTTTTTACGTAATCCAATCTTCCTCGGTACTTGTAATGTGTGGCATAGTTGGGTTGGAGGAAGGAAGGTATTGTGTATACATATATATACTGTGAAAATCAAGTGTAGTGAATATCACTCTAATTTTACAGGTACCTCACCACAGCTCTCCATATATTTGTTTTTCTAGAAAGGTTTATTAACAATCTATGTTTTCGGATGCAAGCAAAGCAAAATGGCTATATTGAAATGAATAATGTAAAAAAAAAAGAAATTAGCAGTCTACAAAATTGTTTAAACACACTCCCTCACCTACTTCTCTCTTTCTCTCACTCTCTCTCTACCCATCTACCCCTTTCCCGCTCTCTCCCTCTCCCCCTCTCTCTCTCCCGGCTATACTCAATAGTTTTTTATAATTATTTCCTTACAGGAAATACTTGCCAGTTTAATTTCTTTTTTTTACATGTAATATATGTACATGTAGAAGAAAATTGCTATTACTCAGGAAGATGACATTTAATTTAGTTGCTATAACCGCAAGCATTTGAAACCACGTTCTGCCAAGCTCTCATAGTTCACTAACTATGCGAGGACGGACATTCTCTATCTTGAGCATGCAAAGTTTCATAAACATTTAAAAACACAGACAGTATCCAGGCCACCAATTTTCTTGGTCCTCTTTCACAATCCGGAGAGTACACTCGCACAGTGAGGGCATCAAGGAAGACACCACAAACTTGGTAGGAGCCCGTTCCAGGCTGGAAAACAATTTGCACATTGACCAACATATTTGTATACCTTAGGTAGAGGGCCACCACCAGGCAACAATTCCTGAGAGTCCAGGAAACCCTCCAATTTGTTTTGGAGATGGGTGAAGAGGGGTAGCACCTGCTCTATGCTGGCTTTCTCCTGATTCAGGTTTTCGCTTACTGCCTGAAACGGCTTCAGGTCAGCCCCAACCTGTCCAACCATGGCCCAATCCTCCCTGCCTAGAGGTCTTCCAATGCCAATGTTGTGCTCATAGGCTATGGCATGGAGAGCCTTTTGCTGCTCCAGGATACGTTCCAGCATAGCCAGTGTGGAGTTCCACCTCGTCACCATCTTTTTTAAGGTTGTGCTCTGGAAGGCCTGCTTTCTTCTGTTGTAGCCTGAGAAGATGGCTGTCCCTCACACTGCGATGGAAGTGTCCAGCTATCTTCCGACAAGAGTCCAGCAGTGTGGACAGCCTCCCTGCGTGAATGGAGGGGATATAGGTACTCGAGCGGACCTCTCTCAAGGCATTGGCCAGCATCTTACCCGGTGTATTTCCGAATTCATAGAATGATCGACGGGATTTCAACAGTTGTGCTTTCACCCTATCCGTTAAAAGCCCATTGAGTTCCGATCTAGTTCTAGTTTTGGCAAGGGCAGCCCAAGTATCTTGATCCAGAGATGACTTATAGCCTTGTTCTAACATCCTAAGTTGAGCGTAAAGGTCTTCAACCAACTTGGCACGATGACATTTACTAAATGAGCCCAACTTAATGTGCACTCCCCGAATCACGCATTTATGCGTCTCCCACGAAGACAACAGATTTTGAGTGGGGGATTCATTTTCGGAGAAAAAACGCTGGAGCTCCATATGCAACTCTCACAGACAACAAAGCCTCTAGTGCAAGATCCTGCATGAGCGATTCATTCAGGCACCATGTGGCCTGGGGGACAGGTATCAAGGCCTAACCTTAGACACATATGAAGTGGGTAATGATCAAAAAGCACGGTAGTGCCGATAGAGACTGCAGAGACTCGAGGCAGAAGCACGTGCGGAATCATAAAGAAATCACTTTGCCAGTACGATTGGTGGGGGATAGAATAGTGAGTATAATCCCTATCGTCCCGGTTCCGGATGAACCAGCGATTAATCAGTTGGAGATCAAACATCGTCTTCTTTATACATTTTTGCTGTGATTGAGTGAGATGTGAGACTCCCCTTTGATGAGGGTCCAGAAATAGTTTGAAGTACCCCCAAGGATCCAGATCTCCTCAGCAAAAGCAACCATCTGGAGCCAAAATGAGTCAAGGAAAACTCAGGCATGCTTGTCTCGAAAAAGCAACACATGTAGAGAAGTAGCACACACCCCCAGGAAAGATCTATTCCAACATTATTATTATTGGAAATCTCAGATAGTACAAGGCAAGTATGGGCAGGAGGGGAGGAGAAACCTAAGGTGGGGATAGTAGTCAGCAACAGCAACATAGTTACATAGCTAGTCAGTTTGAAAAAAGACACATGTCCATCGAGTCCAACAGGAGAGAGCACAGGGAAGGCAGATATAAGGGGGAAAAAGGGAACACAAATGCACAGGTCATTACAAATAATCATAAAACCGGAATAATTTTCATGAAATCTCAAAAGCCTTGAGTACCATATAACAGCACTCAAGTAACAGCAGCACTGAAAAAAGACCTACACAACCCCTCACTCCAACGCAACAAAGCATACAGCCCCATATATTAAATAATCATAAGATAATCACATTGCAATACCCCTCATCTTTTATGCATATATTATCCCTCCCACCCCCAGAAAGACATGGAACCCAACGTATAAAGTCTAAATCACCACGGAGTACCCGGAGGCCTGCGAAAGGTGGCCAGACAGAGGAGAAGCGCCATTTCCACATATGCTGTGCACAGAACATATATCGCAAAAACAAGTAGCATGAAGGGCACGGAAGTCAATGTAACCTCGCTACAAACAGGGGTACAGAAAAGAGACCAACACAACCCCGCAAGCCACCGCGACACAGCATGCAGTTTCATAAATTAATCAAGCAAAAAATAATCACATTGCCAAATCCCCTTAACTCCAATGTATACATTACTCCTCCCACAGGGATCTCATAAAATCTAAAAAAATTTGGAACGATCGGATACATGTAAAAAGTGGCCAGATAGAGGGGGAGCGCCATGTCTACATAAGCTCTGTTTGGAACAGGTATAGGGTGGATGCACTACTCTAATGCGAGTATCTCAGAAAGTATACCAGTAGTGGTTCTCGGGGCACAGGTGGATCGGAGAACCGTAAGTGGGGGCTCAAATCTCCATCAGAAAAGGAAAGTTCAGCTTTCTGGAGCTCCTGGGCCTTCTTGGGCAGGTGGTTGACTGGGAGGCCTAGTACGGTTCAGCCTGCGCCTTTGTTCCCGAGATCTCGTAGGTAGGGCAGCCGATGCAGTCCCAATGCTAAGAATGTCCAGGCAATCTGGAATCTGCAGCTCACCACAGCCCAGGAAAGAGCCCAGATCCGCTATTTGGTCTGGGTGGGATAAATGAAAGAAACAGTCTCCCTGGTCAATAAACACTGAATAGGGGAATCCCCATCTGTATGGGATTCCCATCTATCACAATCGGTCGGTTAGAGGCTTCAAGATCCTTCTGCGCTGTAAGGTTTGTACACATACATCGGGTAGGACCTAGATCTGGTCACCGTCAAAGTCTACTTCCCCTTTGCACCAAGCCTGGCGAAGAAGTTCCTCTTTAACAGTGAAGTACATCCGACAGAGAACATCTCTAGGACGATTTGCGTCACATGAACCCGGTCCAAATCAATATGATCCATTGGGGTTTTATCTAAGAATAACCAGGACTGCAGCAGGGCCTACAGTTGCCTCCAGAATCCCCCGCAGCCTCAGGTTGTTTTGACGGTTGCGGTCTTCAGAATCCTCCATACAGGGGGAGGGGCTGGATTCCCCTCTCCGATCTGCCAGCGCTGACTGGCGGAACGGACGGGGGAGGGGCGGGTACAACTGGCTCTGCCTCTAGATAGGCAGAGCCAGCTGTCACTCACGCAGCTGGGCGGATCTCGACGTCCATGTCGGGATCCACTCCGGCGTCTCAGTATACCGCGAGCTGTAGCTCGTGGTATACTGAGCTTAGGGTAACGGGAGGACGCTAGTTTGTGTCCTCCTGTTACCCTAAGGAGAACTATGGGGAAAAACACTGACCCCATAGTTCTCCTTTAATTCTACTCGTCCAAGTAAAATATGTCATTATAATCTTTTTCAACAGTGCCGAGAATGCAATTATGTAATTGTCATAAAAATAAAGTTAATTTTGAGTTGGTGGACCAGAAGCCTGTGCTTTGGTTCTTGAAGCAGAACAAACAATACACTTGCTGTGATACATTTAGAGGCAATGGCCTATCGTGCTTTGAACAAAGTTTAGAACCTTCTCACAAAATAAAGCAGCTGAATGCTTGCTCCATAAAAGTGTAGAGCATATCATGGGAAGATTGAGAATGGCACTACAGAATTGTAGTGTTAGATGTTCCATGCACTGCAGCCCTCGATCCTCCCTCTTGCCTGTAAATTTAATGAACTGAGACCGGTAATACTGTTTGCTGTATGTGAGTGACAGGCCTGTTCCTTCGGAGTGCTGCCATTAGGCAGACAAGACATAAGCCCAGGCAGTTACCAGCCCCCAAAATATAATGAAGGAGCACTCTTTGTGGGACAGAGCTCTACCCATGGGGGCACCCAAGTGAAGAATTGAATTCCTGGCGATTCTGGGACTCGACGGCTCGTGACGATAGCAATCTCCTTTCACCAGGGGGTCGGAGGCGCTGCAGTAAGGGCCGGACAGCCGTAGAATTGAATGTAATTACATTTCACTGCCATGGTTCACATGATGCCACAGACATTTGTGTGATCTCAGTATTAATCGGGTCATTCAGACTTGGCAATCATTATGCATATCCCACTCAATGAAATACTGTTGTCAGTTTTATAATTTAGTTGTAGAAAGCACAAGCTGTGCTCATCACATACTCTGCAGTAGGACAGAGCTCGGGCTGTGAACATTGTTTATATGTCACCACTGGTGTTTCTGCCGCAATTCAGCAGAGTTTTTCAGCTTCCTGTCCAAGATTTTGTTAAATATGTATAAACCTTTTAGCGTTACGGCTCCATATAAATATATACTGATAATTACAAATATTTATAGAGTATTTGCTTTTTTCTTAACTCTGGTAAGCACTGTTTGCGTATAACATATGGTGATATGTCATAACTACATTGAATAAAAAAAAAAACAAATGCAATTCAGGAGAATTTTTTTTTTATATTGTGTCTTGTGCATTATATTGTGTCTTGTGCATCCGTCAGGAGACTCATGGCAAGGAATAAATGTTCCTGTGTGTGGCCACTTCTCTTCTTCAGCGTGTACTACATAGTTTATGTGGTCTTAATCATGTTATAAAATTTAGACTTCTTGAGGCCATGCAAGCTTTCAGTGCTTTTCTATGTGTATGTGTAATAAAGCAGAAGCAAATGATGGCATAAGAGCTCACATTCAAAAATATTACTATACAGTAGTATATGCAGAACAATAAGCTCAAAATGTTAACGCTGAACACATTTAATAATTACATGACTTTTCAGCAATAAAGGGGATGAGTTTGACTACCAGTAAATGTTAATTTGCAAGAAATTATTTGCAGTAATATCTTGGAGCACAGCATAGAAAAAAAATGTCCAGCATGATGATGATTAGGTACAGGAAAACCCATAACAAATGGTTTGCACCCAGCCTAATAGATCCCAAAACCCCACTTAAAGATGACACTTACAATAAATGACAGTTACAATAGGAGAGCGCCTCCAGATTGCTTGAACCTGTAATATCTGCATGGGAGGTCACCTTGCAATTTGGGTCCAATGCAAACATGTGCACCTGCAGATGACAGCAGATGTACTGCAGCTCATAGCAACGATCACTGCCTTTCCCCAGCAGTATCCAGACCTCACCCCAGGCCAGTATGATGAAGGGAAGGCTGTATTTTCACTACCTCCCAGGTTCTGACCTGCTCCATTTACCAACCTCTTCCATGGAATTCTGTGAACTTGACTTGCACCTGGCGGTGTAGCTACCACCTTATAACCTGACAATGGCAGCCAAGTTGCTGAAGGTTTAGCTAAAAGAGAAAGAGAAACTCAGCAACGCAGAGAATACACTTGGGTCATCCAGATATGTTGAATGCGTGCATTTTGGAAGAGGTTATTATGATTAGTCTTTCTACTGGAATAAAACTGATGATTTGTAGCACCCCCTGATTTCTATGGGCAGGAGGGACTGACATTTCACCTCAGGGATGAGTCCTTAAGTGGAATGTGGGATGTGCAAAGCAAAATTGGGCACCAGTCACTTTAAAAAAGTGACTGGTGCTGGAACTACGGCCCAACTTTTTTTTTGCCATAGGTTTCTTTAGAAGAATCGGGAACTCCGTGATCAAAGGTCTTTGATCACTTAGTTCTCAATGTATAGAGCTGATGTGTGACAGCTTCTGAGTCATCACATGTTGGCTCTAACTATCGGGATCAGTGTATTTCACTCTCCCAATAGTTCTTTTAGGGTAAATGTGTGAATAATCTGCCACCTACCACTTCCACTGCATAGAATAACATCAATAATAATAATGACAAGTGAGCATGTCCCCTGGTGTAACATGCCAGCAGTCTCTGACCACCTCCTGTAACATATCAGGAGTCTCTGACCACCATCTGTAACATGCCAGCAGTCTCTGACCACCTACCGTAACATGTCAGCAGTCTCTGACCACCTCCTGTAACATATCAGGAGTCTCTGACCACCATCTGTAACATGCCAGCAGTCTCTGACCACCTCCTGTAACATATCAGGAGTCTCTGACCACCATCTGTAACATGCCAGCAGTCTCTGACCACCTCCTGTAACATATCAGGAGTCTCTGACCACCATCTGTAACATGCCAGCAGTCTCTGACCACCTCCTGTAACATATCAGGAGTCTCTGACCACCATCTGTAACATGCCAGCAGTCTCTGACCACCTCCTGTAACATATCAGGAGTCTCTGACCACCATCTGTAACATGCCAGCAGTCTCTGACCACCTCCTGTAACATATCAGGAGTCTCTGACCACCATCTGTAACATGCCAGCAGTCTCTGACCACCTCCTGTAACATGTCAGCAGTCTCTGACCATCTCCTGTAACATGTCTGCAGTCTCTGACAATCTCCTGTAACATGTCAGCAGTCTCCTACCACCTCCTGTAACATGCTAGCAGTCTCAGACCACCTACCGTAACATGTCAGCAGTCTCTGACCACCTCCTGTAACATGTCAGCAGTCTCTGACCATCTCCTGTAACATGCCAGCAGTCTCTGACCACCTACCGTAACATGTCAGCAGTCTCTGACTATCTCCTGTATCATGTCAGAGGTCTCTGATGATCTCCTGCACACAGCGCTCCGGTTTAAGTAGTAACCAGCACACGCTGTATGCAGCTTAACTCCTGTCCGAAACTGCTCGGGCGGCCGCAAAGCATTTTGGGGCGGGCGCATGCGCAGTTCGGATTTTCAGGCGGGAGACGAGGAGAGACACAAGGTAAGTATATGGACGCATGCACCTGCATGCGTACACAGTGGGACAGGAAGTGCCAGCAATGACAGAGGAGTCAGCGCTGGATCGGACACCCGCCGCACTGCTGGAGGGACAGATGAAAACATCAGGAAAGAAGATCGGATTAGCAGGCATCAGTTAAGGTAAGTGCTGACATTAACATTGGGTGGAGGGATAAAAAAAATTGACTTTAATGTCACTTTAACCACTTCCGGGCCGCAGTACGTCTATAGACCGCGCCCCTGCTTCGGCAGCCATGCTCTTGGTACCGCTTTTAACAGCAGGTGATTGCTGTATGACTTACAAGCAATCGCCTGCTGAGGACTACAAATCTCAGCAGTACTTTATACAGAAATGCTATTATTATATAAAGTATTGCTGGGATGTGTAGTCCTCTATAGCTTGTGCCATTCTGCATTGCTGTAAATATTAGGGTTGCACCGATATATCGGCCGCCAAAACATATTGGCCGAAAATGGGACTTTTGGCATAATGCCGAAAGTGCAATTTTTCTGCCCATACATCGGCGCATCCCTGCTTTCTTTTCTCCCAGCTGGGCGCTGCTCTGTGTCCCAGCGGGGAGGAGAGAAAGTGACAGCCGGCCGAGTGCTGCGTTTGCGTGTTTTTTTTTGGGGGGGGCAAAAAAAATCTTGCACCAGGGCCCTTTGTTCTTAGGTCCGCCACTGGAGTGATGTATACACAGCTCTGCTCCCCATGTAATCTCAGTGTGGGGGACACAGAATCATCATCTGGTCTCCATGTCTATACAATGACTCACCAGCTGGGACACTCTGAAGACAGCTGTATCTTGCTCCAGTCAGGTTGGTCTTTGTTGCTGGGCTCTGTAGTTCTCTGGTGAGCTGCAGCCTCCCCATGGAGAGAGAGAGAGATCTGACCTCATGATAAGTCTGCTGTGCCATTCCTGCTGCCTGTGATCTCTGCAGCGTCTTCTCCTCGTCAGTGGAAAGTGAAACTGAAAGCAAGGTGGGCAGCTGTCAGGAGCTCCTTAGGCTGCTCCTGCTGACTATCTCACTTGTATGGCCCCTGGAAAGAGCCGCCCTTCCTCCTGGTTGTTATGCCACTGACTGGCACTGCTGCTGGTCAATACTGTGCCCGGTGACAGTACAACCTAGGCGGCTGCTTTGTTTCCCTCACAGGGCCCCACAACAATGACTGGGCCCCGGGCACCTGCCCCTTTTGCCCTGCCTTAAAGACGGCCCTGGAAGAACGGAGAGGGGAGGAGGGAATGCTTGCGGGGAGTGGTGACTGACAGTCACTACTATCTGCAGGGAGAAGATTGGGAACTGAGCGCGATCGGCCTTATGTGGTCGCTCAGTTCTCGATCAATAGAGCTGACATGTGATAGCTTCAATGTCACACGCTGGCTGTATTTCACTCTACCCATAATTCCCCTTTAAGGATTTTATAATGCTTTTTTCCATGAACGACAAAACAGGAAGGGAGGGTTAAGGATGCAGACATCGAAGGAACAAACAGAACTGTTGGTGTTGTGCTCCATATTCTCTTCATATTTAATCTTTTTCTGGTACATTTAATAAAGCAAGCCATTTGGCTAATAATTACATACACTTGGTTGAAGTATAACTTCTTTATCCACCGTTTTGCTTTCTAAGAGGTGGTATTTCTTTAATATATGCTCATAGGTTATCAACCACATCAATGTGATGTGTATTCCTAAACACCATAGTGGTTACTTTTTATAAATTTCTAGACATCAAATTCTTTCCAGCTTCACAGTGTAGAGGACCTTTTAAACCGAAAAAGAGTACCATAGCTGGTTAGCAGACATTTTGAGATCTCCCCTGGGTGAGACAACAGACTTCTCTCTGAGGTTCAAGCCCATCTGGGCTTCTCCAGTACCTCCAGCAGATGAAGTTCCTCCCTGGCTCTCCATCCCAGGAATAATTCCTGACCCCAACTGGATCCACACCTGACCACCTCATCATTCAGGCCTGGTCAACTAGCTCGCACATAAAGCACTTCCTCCAGGCAGGAGGCCCAGGGCAGAAAGAGACTCACATGGTCAGACCCTGGGCTTCTCTCAGCCAGTGGTGCATGCTGGGATAGCATACATATACTGGTGGGATTTGCCATGTGCTCAGACTAGCCAGGACCAGCCATGGAATAGGGCTGGGTGCAAATCAGTCTGCCCTCAGGCTAGGCCTGAGGCCTAGGGATGGGCATGGGCTGGTGTGAGGGAAAGGTTTCCATGAGGCCTCCAGTAGCAAGTACTGATATTTTTTTTCAGTACTTACCGATACCGAATACCGATACCGGAAGTCCCATTAAGGAAGCCAGGCAGCGTGTAATGACTCGCCACCCGGCTTCCCAATTAGCAGGGAAGCTGTCTCCATGCTCCCTCATCACCAGATAACGAAGGAGCATGGAGCCTGCTTTCTGGCCAATCAGGAAGCCAGGGGGCAGGTAATGACTCGCCGCCTGGCTTCCTGATTGGCCAACTCCCTGACCAATCAGGAAGCTGGGCAGCGAGTCATTACATGCTGCCCGACATCCTGACTAACCAGGAAGCTGGCTCCATGCTCCCTCGGCCGCATTGTTTATAAAAAGCACAAAGCTGGCGGGGAACTGTAATTTAGTAGTGGTACATACAGTATATTGTAATGTCAATTTTGCAGTAGTACATGGTACTGGTGCACAACAGGTTTAAGACATCCCCAAAGCATGTTATGTAAAGGATTTGCGTATTTTCAATGTTACCCTTTAAATCACATTAAAAAACCCTCTCCCCACTAATTTGTATATCTAAAAATGTTGTTTGCATTGGTACATGTTCCCTGGTACCCCATGCCTTTTTTTAACAAAAGCTTGCAAATGTGCCTTAAAAAATGTCTGGAAAAAAAAAAAAGATTCAGCTCTGTTAGACTTCAGTGTGGTTCGCCACTATGTTTGAGGTTTGCAGATTTCCCACTGAGTATGGCAAACGTCCAGCGATCTAAATTTTGCTTGGCTCGCTCATCACTATAAAACATTACAAGGTAAAGTGTTTATTAATTAGTTGTATCGCTAGTTCTATGTGCCCCATTCACACCACAGCACATTGAATGGCACTACACTGCTGTGTGGAGACCTTGAATGTAGTGTTTGCTTTGTACACTCTCAATAAAAAAAAAGTAAACAGTGTGATGCTCTGAAACAGCGCTTCACATCCCCCACACCCCCTGTCAGACCTTCAGCACACTAGACCGCACTCTAAATCTCATTTTAGTGTGTAGGCTAGTGTGAAAGAGCCCTTAAAATTAACACTTCATATCAATGCACTGGGAAAGTCTGTTTTGACAAGGAAAGGAGCCTGGCAGTTTGCAACATGTAGACCTGAAGGACAGGTGGGTAATGGAGGAGGCTGCACACACACTGGGGTCCCATGTGGTGCAGTGCTGCTAAGGCATAGAGTAATAGGGGTACAGAGGCTGTGTACCCAGGCCTGTCTGTGCCTAAATGGATAAGGAATCTAAAAAGACTGGATGTCTGACTGAAAGAACCAGTTCAGCACTTTTGCTGGCCTTGAAAACATTTGTCTGGCCGCTCGGGCAAAGAAGCTTTGTGACTGATAGCCAGGAAGATGGAAATTGCCTGTGGTGTTGGGCTGGATATACACTGAGTGGCCAAATTATTATGACCACCCCATCAGTACTTAGTTGGGCCACGAGATGACTCCACGAGATGACTTCGTTGGGCCGCCTCGTGACTCCACGAGATGTTGAAAGGTGATGCGAGGAATCTGACACTGCACTGTTGCCCTTCTGTTGTCTTGTACCAGTCTTGCCACTCTCCGTTCTGCCCTAACATTGACTAGTCGCTGGCGGCCACAATTCGCACGTTCAGACCCAGATTTTCGACAGCCCAGTCTTTAAACACTTTAACAACAGCTGCTCTTGAACATTTAAAGGAGAACTATGACATGAGTGATTTCCACTCACCTCATAGTTCTAAGCCGACCTGTGACAATGAGACTGTCACAGGTCGGCTCAGTAGATCGGGAGGTGAGAGAACACATACCGGGTTCCCTCACCTCTCGATCCTGTCACGGCTCTCTGCCCACGTTAAAAGGCTGTTAAATCTCGTTGTTTACCCATATCTTCAGAAAAAAATCACTTCTACTGTCATGGTAAACCACCTGCTTCCCTATTTATAATGGTCTGGCCCTCTAGCAACTTCAGAGCAAAATTATAGCTAATTAGCCTACAAACGTCAGGTGGTCATAATAATCTGGCCACTCAGTGTATATTTCCCTACACAGACTCACAAAAAAACAGCAGGGATCCCAACCTGAAATAAGTAATTTCAGGGAGGTGCCCTTCTCATTTCAGGGAGGTGCCCTCTGTCAACCCCTCCCCCCTCTCCTCTCCACGGGGGGGGGGGGGGGGGGGGCAACAACAAGGAAGAGAGCACCCCCCTGAAGTGATGGCAGTTCTGAAGTGTTCTGACAGCTGCTGCCGTCAGGAAAAGAAAAAAGGCAAAGGAACTAATAGCTAGATTGCTATGGGCTAATTCAATTTGCAATAGCCAATAGCAAGCTGGCTATTGCACCCGCCCTCTGCTGCTGTCAGTCAGCAGAGGTGGACCTGATGGAGAACTTCAGGTCCACCTCTGCTGATTGACAGCAGCAGTGGGCGGGTGCAATAGGTAGTCTGCTATTGGCTATTGCAAACTGAAATAGCCAATAGCGATCGAGCTATTAGTTCCTATGCCGTTTTTCTTTTCTGACTATTTGTGGCCGGCTGCCCCGATGTCAGAAAAAAAACAGACAGCACGGAAAGGTTTACTCTGCTGGATAGAGCAGAGTAAACCTTTCTGGGAGAAAATGTCTCTCTCCCCGGTGACTGGGAGCCGCTATCTAATAGTGGGAGACTCCCGGAACATCCGGGAGAGTTGAGATGTCTGAAAGAGGTACCATGGCAGTCTACAGAGAGACATAGATGTGTGTGTGGGCATATAGAAAATAGCATGGCTGGCAGTTTTAATTAAGGAAACAGTGGATCATACTCACCTTCTGTGGACTGATGCTTGTCTATCTTCCATGTGTCTGCCATCTTTCTGCCATAAGTCTCCATTTCAGATGGACTCTATCTACTGGTTGAGATAAAATATGGTAGTGCAGGCATGCTACAACAATTATAAATCTGACTCAGTGTAAATGAAAATGTGCCTTAAGCTGGCCAAACACTTAATAGGGTGGATGAAGCAGCAAGTGCATGCTGCTATCGGAATACGTGAACTGTGACTGCAGCTGATTGGGTGCAGTCACTGTTCAGCCAAAAGTTTTCCCTATGGTTCCTCGTGTTGAATATTAATAATTGAGTAATCAAGCTTTCTTGAGCAGACAGGGCCAAAAACTATAAGAATCTTGGCCGGTGAATCCTGTGAATCGGCCTTAGCATACCTACACTGTGATCCTTGTATGAGCTTTGGTATCTGTCATGTTACGCATGCATTGTGATATGCCTTTGACTATTGTTTGCTTTATCTGTTCCTGGTATTTGTGTCCACCCTTCCTCATAGTTCAGGTTTTTCTCTGTGGAGATAGCTCCACCCCTCTTCATTATATTGCAGTTTTCATCTCAGCCACATGTCCGTTGCTGAGTGTTTGCTATGTTTGCTGTTGTAAAGATTTGCGCAGTTTGGATTAAACTTCTCAAACCATTGTAGCGCCCTCTAGTATGTCACTATCAAATTAGTTTATATCTGGACTGTAATCAGTCTAGGTGCTGTGTATTCTGAGTTCTGCACTCTACAGGTTTCCCTGAGTTTCTTGGATTGATTGCTCCCCCTGTTGCTGGGTTAGGGACTCAGCATACAGTGAGGAAGGATCCATCCTCAGACTGTGACTGTGCACCTGACTCTAGCCAATCCCTGAGCAGGGTGACTCAGAGGTATGGCTGAGGGCAGGTGATAAATGGTTTGGGGACACTTTGCAGAGCTTTCTCCGCCCCAAGGGCCCTCCGGGGAAGGAGGACTGTGTGATATGGACGCCTGACCTAGGCCTTAGCACGTGGCAGGTGCTGGGGGGCCTATAGGCCGAAGTTACTATTGGATGCCTGGTATGCACCTGAGCACGTGGCAGGTGTTGAGGGCCCAGGGACTTCCGATGCTGCTGAAAGGAGACATGATGGAAGCTGGGCTGGAGGTGGAATCTACATATCGAGTAGTGTCGCAGAGGAGCTGGTGAGGCTACCGTCTGGAACCCTGTAAGAGATCCCTCACCCTATTCCGAGGTGCTTTGCTAAAGAAGCCAGTTATTGCTCTAGAAGTCCAGAGATAGCTCTCGCTCTCTCTCTAGGTCCTGGACTACCCTGGCTGTCCGCTGTGCTATTTACATTACTTTGCTATAGGAGAACACAGAGTCCTCTGAATTACTACCCGGGTATCCTACAATCCCAAACCCTCTCTCCTGTTTGATCCTATGCAAATAAATACTAGAAAGACCCTATGACTTGAGCCTGTTCTGTTCCGGAGTGTCTGTGGTGCTAGATCAGAGCAAGGGGCCGGTGGCTGGCAAACAGGTAGGAGAACCCTAGTTCATATTCAGCGACTCCTTTGGGAGTGAGCGCTACACCATCTTCAAGGTGTCATATTAGATTGAGTCAACTGTCTGCTAACATTACTAAGATTGTCAGTTATAGCTGTCAGTTATAGCCATCTCGCCACAACCGTAAGTTACAGAGGTCACACTTTCAATGCTTAGATTGAGAAGACCGAACAGTGTCCTTTTTTTAGGTAATGTTCTCTACCTGGTGCCACATTGACCTCCTGCTTGTAATATGACTCTGTCTGCACTGACCATTGCCTTTTACTGGACTTTTGTCTTGTATGAGGATTAAAGCCTAAAAGTACCTTTTTTTTGTTATATTTTTATATTTTTGGATAGAGCTGGGAAACAGGTTTTATTTCTGAATATGTGTTATTCTATATAAGTGATATATATATATATATATATCTGTAGGATGTTTATTTCTAAAAAAGATCCAAAACTAAGGGGTAATGAAAGGAAAATATTGATTGTAAAAGCTCATTGGCTCTGGTTAGGCAGCTCACACAGAAACGGGGCTCGTCTCCAGTGGGTATTGAGAAAACATACACCAGACCGAATGTGTCACTACACTGGGAAGATATTCCCACAACAATAAAAACAGTGTGAGAAATTGTAGCCCTTCCACGTTCTGTTACGTATGTTTTTGTTTATGCTCCTGTTGGTAAGATCTTAAATTAATTCCTGTCCTGAGAGGAAGGGAAGGTAAATCTACCCAATAAATATACATTTTGCATTAAAAAAACCCGACAAAGGCTTTAAATATCTCTCTCTCTCTCTCTCTCTCTCTCCGTGGTTACTGAAGAACTATGGTTTCCAAATATAAAGCAGCAATATGGCCTTACCAGAAAAAGGAACACTTATTAAGCACAGCACTGTGCTTTACACGTGTTTAGTGCTTCATTTGCTTCTGGACACCTTTTTTATGAATAGGAACAAGAGTGGTGGCAGGAGGAAAGCCTAAGCAGAGTCTTCCTATAGTCCTCATCTCTGTATGCTCCTCGCCACAGACTGCATTTTATGAATTACTTGTAAAGTGCAGGTGCAGTGTGGCGTAAACACCGTGATGTCCAGAAGAGAGCACAAAGCTGTATCTACTCTCCGTTGTAAATAGGTCCCTTTTTAGTGCAATCCATCTGCTTATGGGAATCCTTAAGGAATATCAAGCCCTCCTTAGACTGAGAGCCAGGACCTTCTGCACAGAGTCTATAGATGATTCCAATAGCTACTTTTTCTGCACAGATAGGGGCACACAGTGTATTACTGGCTGGGCCAGAAGGCAACAGTAAGGGAAAGAAGAATCAAAACAGGAAAAGGTAATTAAATATAACTGAAAAAACAGAAGGCACAGCAAACATGTTACATATTATGTACCCAGCTGTATTTACTGGAAGCCTGTAGTAATTATATAACATTATTAATTCTTCTATGCTTCATTTACCATGGCATTATGTATAATTGTATACATAGACAATCCTTGGATTGTACACCTGACATTAAATTAAAGACAATAATACAAGTATATTTTTTCTAATACATTGTAAGCTGGCTCTTCATCCTTAAACAAACCGTAATGATATCTAGACTTCAGCACCCTCTGCCACTGTGTGAATTACATGTTTGCATATTGTCTTATACTAAATGACAACACAGAGGTAATTGCTTTTTTCCACATCTGTCACTTGAGTTATAAAACTTTGAAAAATATAATTAGGTTTGAACATCCCAAATGCAAAGGCAATGATTTTTTTTAGAAGGGGAGGGAGGAAATACAACAGCAAAATGAAGAGATCCACACTGAATTTACACACATTCTCTGTGTATAAGTGAACATTTATATATTTTCTTTTAAAATTTAGAAGCTCCAATGTACAATACAATATGCATCTTTCTTTATTAGTCTTCTAACTAGTAGTTTTTAACAAGTAATGTTTCAAATGCCTTGAATCTAAAGATGTCTTATAGAATGCTATAGTCTATGGGGTTTATTTACCAAGGATTTACTGGAATATGCGGTGGTGACATTTTAGAACAATAGGGCAAGTCACCTTATTGACATTTGCCAACATTTGCCTGCCATTCCAGATTTACATTCACCCTACTTGTAAAATGTTGAATGTGCACCAGGCAAATATGATAACTATTGACCAGGTGGTGTAACCACACTAGCTGGCCATAGCAATTCCCCATAGCAAAGAGTGCAGCACATGTGCAGCCCACTGTCATGTTGATGCCAGTCTGCATGCTCTTTAGCACTGGAGGGTGCTTTCAAAGGGGTGCCCTTGCTACTACACTGGTACCCACCCAGCAAGGGAGGGGAGGGAGTTGGCTTATATGCTACCAACTTGGCTAGAAGGTTGTTGACCCCTCCCTAGTGAACTGTCATTTGTGCTTGCAGCACACAATTGAATGATGAATTTAATGATGTTAGTTTAATACTTACCATCCAGGTTTCAAGTCGCCAGATGCTGATGGCCACTGTTCTTTGGCAGCTCCTACTGCCTATACAATGTAATTTCATATTTTTTGACTAACATTAAATATAGTAGAATATACAATAAGCACCTTTTCCTGTTGAAGAACAGATAGATGTTGCTGAAGATCAAGGAATATATTTTTCAACGTGTCAAATGCTGGGAAAATGTAGTGAATACTTTTGTTGCATTGCTGGTCTTTGTGAATATTTTTGTTACATTGGCGGTCAGTGTGAATACTTTTGTTACATTGGCGGTCATTGTGAATATTTTTGTTACATTGGCGGTCAGTGTGAATACTTTAGTTACATTGCTGGTCAGTGTGAATACCTTTGTTACATTGGCGGTCAGTGTGAATACTTTTGTTGCATTGGCAGTCATTGTGAATACCTTTTGTTACATTAGCGGTCATTGTGAATACCTTGATTACATTGGTGGTCAGTGTGAATACTTTTGTTATATTGCTAGTCAGTGTGAATACTTTCGATACATTGCTGGTCAGTGTGAATACCTTTGTTACATTGGTGGTCAATGTGAATATTTTTGTTACATTGGCGGTTATTGTGAATACTTTTGTTACATTGCTGGTCAGTGTGAATACCTTTGTTACATTGGCGGTCAGTGGGAATACCTTTGTTACATTGGCGGTCAGTGTGAATACCTTTGTTACATTGGCGGTCAGTGTGAATACCTTCGCTACATTGGCGGTCAGTGTGAATACTTTCGTTACATTGGCGGTCAGTGCTGTTAGTTATGCTATCTTTAGTGAAGATCTATGGGGGCGTGTCCTTGTACTGGGGTTCTCCATGGTAATGGACGTGGGGTGTCAATGCCTGTGGCTTTACATATAGGGCTTCAGAAGATGATGGTCAATCTTTTCCAAAATTCTGGATATGTTCAGTGTGAGCTGTAACATGGACATCTTTGTTATGCTTTCTGGAGTGGTACACTTTGGGGGGGTGTCTTTATATTGGAGTGCCCCACAGTAAACTATTTGGGGTGTAATTGCTAGTGGCTTCACATATAGGGCACTACTAGCTGATGGTCTTTCTTTTTTCTAAAAGCTTCTGAGATAATTGGTTTGACCTGTAACATGGATATCACAGATCTCCTCTTAGGTTTGGAGTGCTGCTCTATGGAATGTCTTTGCAGGGCTAGCGCTACCATAAGACTTCCTGAGGGTGATGGGGGGCGTAAAAATGCACCTTCGTCTGTGTAGGCAAAAATCCTTGCACCGGCAATGAGCTTAAGACAAACCATCATAAACACTATAGCCTGCACATTTCCTGTACCTCGAAGCTTCAGTTTGATATAATCTGGCATTGCTGCATGTTATTTGTGTAAACAATAGAGAAAATTGTTCCTGTTTATAATTAATTAACTTTTGTACATGATATAATTCATACAAAAGATTGTCCTCAAATGCATATAGTCTTTAATTATGGGTAGAATATAAGCCTTGGTCTACTATACATACATACCCCCCCCCCCCCCCCCCCCCTAACCCACGCACCCAGACGTCT
>NW_017306708.1:618102-625707 GCF_000935625.1 Nanorana parkeri
CATTCACCTTATTTGATGCCTCCTAATCCGATCATCTTCTTCCTTCCACTCGTTTACGACAGTCACTCCAGTATTGGTGCCAGTCTCTGATCCACAGCATACTCCTCAGGTCCCGCAGTGTCTGTCCGACGTGAGCGTTCCCGGCTGCCAGGATGCGTCCATTGAGTTTAATGATCTCTCCTTCCCCCTCCGCTCTACTGCACATGCTCCCACACACTTCTTCACAGCCATTTGGGAGCCGAGAGTGCTTTAGCTGGGAGCGAGTGGCGCTGGAACATGTAAGTAATTAGGTATTTGCCTCATTTTTTGATTATCATCGGGCATACATCTACTGCTTGCTAGCAGTAGATATATGCCAAAAAACGGTAGAGTTTAATGATACTTTAAGCTCCATAAGCTGTTAACTGTACTTAAAGCAACTGGTGCAGACATTAGTAATGCTGTACTGTCCAGGTAACTATTAGCAGCACAGCTGTAATGTACTTGGGTGTCCATTTAAAAAGTAACATATATACAGCATATGCTATCTAGCTGTATTGCACTGCATTTGTCTAGTAAGCTAAATTCCTATATACTGTACACTTAGGGTTGCTACTTTATTGAAACCTACAGGCACTAACAGGACCCATGTTTTTTTTCTAAGCAGAGCTAAGGTTCATGGTGGGTTGCTGGGTCAGGTAATCAGTAGGCAAGCCCTTCTGAGTCTCTAGATAATTATAGTCCAACACTTGGAGAAGTGATGTTAGGCGAGACATTTTCCCTCCTTATCTTAGAATTAAAACACTCCACAAATAAATGAACAGAAATTACTAAAGCAAACAAAGTATGCAACAGCTATGATTACAATGAGCTTGTGAGGCATTTTAGACAACATGTGCAGGACCTGCATTAAAAGAATGTCCAGTTCCAAAATTATACAGTATCAGATGGTATTAGATTCTAGATTAGACTAATGTATTTCATGTTGTTGATTGTGCTCTTTTAATTGATTGATGAATGGTAGATTATGCTCTATCAGGATTTTGCAGCAAAATTATCTAAAGATTGCCAGCAATCTTCCAGGAATGGATAGATTTCCTGTGTAATTGATTAAATATCTTGTGTGGTCAGTGTTGTGTATTGCAGTGACACAACTCCTACTCCTGAGATCTTTGTAAAATATTTGCTGTGTTTAACTGGTTATAGTGGGGCTTAACTGCTGGTTTTGGCATGTACACAAGGGCACATAAATTGCCACAGTATTGTTCACTCAAATGCCAAGCTGTTTAAGTAAAATGACTGCTTGGCTCTAGAGGGCACATTAAACCAACCTCTGGCTCAAAGCAGGTTAAATCATTTTTAACATTTTTACTAAGCAGATTTAAGTCATAAATCAGCCACTGTGTGCGCATAAAATTCAAATTTATCAGTAGCGGACCAAATGAGCAGTCTGAAGCTATTGAAGTAATATTTCTGCTTTAATTATGCACAATAAAAAATTATGGTGTTTCCACAGGGAATCTATTTCCACTGAAACCAAAAAATAATTGTCAGTATTAAAAGAAATCTGGGAACCTGTGACCCTTAAAGACAATTGTAACTGCAATAATTATGTGAGCACTTTTTTTTAAATAAAAAAGAGATGAGACAGGATAACATTTCTGATGCAAAGTTAAAGCTTCTATCCACCCAAAACTGATACCGAATTTTAGTCTGGCATCATGAAAGCTGGATAACTCACTGGCTTCTAATATTTCTGAGGTAATGCCACAGTAAGATTTCCAGTGTCATAATTTCCTGTTCAGCCTAGCCTCATAATGGAGTCTCTCTCCTCATCTCCTCATCATAAGGAATCTAAGGCCACGCACTGTGTTAACCAAGAACTAGTCTGGACTATCTGTAAAAAAATAAGGCAACTGGACTTGCTGTATTTTTCTTGAAGACGTTTCACTGGTCATCCAACAGTCCTCCTCCCTGTCTAGGATGTGTACTTGACTGTCTTCAAAGGAGTGACCTTTTTCCTTTTTAGATGTAGGTATACTGCCGAATCCTGACCAGAGGCTTCTGCTCTTCTAGTCTGGGCTGTTTTGAACTGTGTGCCTATCAGGTCCATCAAAGAATATAAACTGACACTACTGATGCAAAACATTGTTGTAGTAGTTGTACAAACCTGTGATAATCTTTCAATTAGTTCATTTGTGACTGCATGTCACCCTGAATTAAAGGCCAAAGAATGTTTTCAGAATCCCTGAATAAGATCCATCCTGTGTTAGTAAACTGTCTATATTTCAGATGCAAGTCTAACTACTGACTACTGAATGTCACAAGTGGGTTTAAAAAGAGAATAGAGAAGCTTATTCTCAACATTGAAAGAAGTCAAGGAGCTATATACAAACTTGGTTTAGAATTCAGGATCCTCCTCATGCACAATGGAATTACATTATAATATAGTGTATATTAAATTTCAGTACAGCTCCCCTAGTGGGTAAGTGGAGTAGTAATAAAAGTAATAGGGACAGAATAAATACTGCTACAGAATGTTACATTTGGAATGAATACTCTTTTGTTCAATTATATAATTGTAGCTCCCCCCTGACCCTCAAAGGCATGTGGTGAACCCTAGAGGCAGGAGGGCTGACATTTCACTCTCGGGGATGGATCCTTAGCCGGATTATGGGATGCAAACAGTGAATTGTGCGACATTCACTTTAAGTACTTTTTAGATGCTTAGTTGATAGACCAGTCAAACTGGGAGAGAGGGTATATGGCTACAGACATCCATGAGCAAAAATAGACTCCAGACTCACCAATCCCTTCCAGCTTCTACAGTGTGGGAATACTTTAGTTGAGCAGAAGATGACACTGTGTAACAGATCCACAGCTGGATAGAGGATGTGCTTGAAATCTTCCCTTTGAGAGACATCAGACTTGTTCCTGAGGTTCATTCTATCCTGGCCTTACTGGCACCTTCAGCAGTCAAAGGGCTTCTCTGGCTTTCCTTCCCAGATAGTTGCAGACCCCTCCTGGGTCCACATCTGGCCTCCCGCAGGCTTGAGCTTCTCTAAGTAAATCTTGTAAATCCCACCCCCTGCCCTAGGCAAATGGCAATTTGTGAGTATTTTAAACATTTCTTCAGCATGTATCATTGGCCATGTAACTTTTAGGGATTGACTAATGAGGCCTAAACACTCCCAATGTTCTCCTATTGGCTGCTACACTCTGTGGCATGGTAACACCCCACTACAGAAAGGTGCAGATAATAGCAGAACACCTAGGAATCACCAAATGATCACAGACAACAAATCAGCCATTCTGATTACGGTTTCACCAACACTGGTTTTAAAGAGCCAGGATGGAAAGGGGCTTAATAATGTTGGACTTTTAGTGGTTCTTTGGTGAAGACAAAATGCTCCAAGACTTAGGGAAACCTACATCTACCACTGATAAGTATTTCTGATAGAATCCCACATGATAACAGCAAATATCTGCCAGAAGCATTTGTTGTACAGCTATGATCCATATGTAATAACAGCAATAAGTGCAGTAAATGCTAAGTTACAGCTATACCAAGCAATACGTTTTCATTTTTTAGAACTGTATTGTATTTCTTACAAAAAAAAGCTGATTGTCTTCAGGTTTTGTGTTTTCATCCTTTTGGGTGCTGCGTGTAATGTTAATATCAGAAATAAATAGTTCTTAGGATGTAAAGCACTGAAATAGAATGTATAGCTATACTTGTATGCAAATCAAAAATAATTATAATTAAGCAGTAAACTATTAAAGGGAAATAATAATACAATACAAAAAATTAAATATAAATCGAAAAATAGTGTTAGTACTTGTAGAAGACATTGATTTGTAAATGAATAAAAGTCTACTCTGTGATTCTGGAACATGTGTAAGGTAGCTCTAAGTCTCTTCGTCTTGGGTGTATTCTAAAACCAGTACCTTGTATTAAGTAAAAGCTTAATATACAGTATGTTAAATGGTACATGCTTTAAAAAAAACATTTTATCAGCCACTGTATACATGCTGACTAAATCTTCAGGCACTCTATAGGACAAGTTTTCTTAAAATACAAAGAAAATATGAAGAGCCTGGTAGCAATACAGCTTGGAAACTCCTGATGATGGAGCATGTCACACTGCTGTTATGACAGATGAAGAGACATGGTTTACAGCAACATATCAAATAACATAAACAAGTAATTATGTCAGCCATTTGATTAACCTGTTGGAGCCTATGTTGTCTGATAAGATCCCATATCTAAGGATATAACTGTGCAGCTTACCTGCTTGCAGAAATGGCACAGGAACAAGGGTACTGTTTAGTGGGCCATTTTGCTTAGAGATATTCTTTTAGGCTTTTAACATGACAAGTTTTGGATCTCCTGATAAAGAGCACTTGTAATAATAGATTATGTCTTATGTTTTTGATGTTGAAAATGCTTGGCTTGACTCATCTGTGATCAATGTCCCTGAAGATGTCTAACACATTCTGTAGTCAACTATTTTTCAAGCCTTACTTACTAACCACTGTCTAATTATTGTATGATGGTGGGATATTGGTAAGAAGGAAGTTGTCTGCGTAGGAGTTCCTGGGGATGTTAATTCTGTATTTACAAAAAACGAATTCACTTCAGTACAAACAGGATTTCATTATCAATGTGTTGGCATCATAAAATGTAGCCAAGGAACCCAGCCAGCAACGTTATTTTCTTTTTTTTGTGTGTGTAAAAACTGGTACAATTACTTATTACTATTTTGGAGATTAGAAACAATTATCCACATGGTAGTCCTATACTTGCCTATTGTTTACCTGTTAAGGACCATCTCAAGATTCTGAGACTTTGAAAACCCTTTTGCAGGAAAACAAGGCAGTAAGACTGTATTTGTCTTACTGTACCAAATACTTTGGACTTTGATTTACATTTTGCTGAAGAAAAGCTACTCTATGCTAAAAATCCATGAACATCACAATTACAATTAGATTTAATTGTGTATTTCCCTATTTTCTACCTGCAACTGTTTAGAAGGTCCATAGGGGGAGGTGACCACCTACTTGTCCCCAATGGGGAGCAGGTAAGTATGCATAAGTCGACTCCCTGTGATCACCCTCACCTATCTATTGGAAGTGTGAAGAACCTGGTGCCTTTCAGCCTTTATGTTGTGGGAGTGTTATTCCCCTATTTGAGGAACCCTTCACAAAGTACCCCCACAATGCCCATGGCCATTCTGGCTGGTATCAACATGGCAGGGGGCAGAACTATTGTTATGAAGATATCAGCTGAACTTGTATAAAAGCACAATCCTTGTATTTGCATTCTAAAATGCAATGATTCACTATCTCATTCTTGGTCAATTTTCTTTTCAAATGTGTTCAGTAAATGTCACATGAATGAGCAGGGAATGTAACATTCAACCTATGTTTACAATTTTTTTTTATTGGTTTTATAAAAAAAGAGGAACAAACAGTATATTAAAATGAAACCCAAGATAACATTTCCAAAAAAAGTCCCAAAGGAAGATGACCAGTAATTATCTTCATAGGCATATGTAACGATCAATATATGAATGAATCGTAAGAAAAGGTGAAAGCAGGCACAACAGAATGATAAATATAACATATTGAACACAGGGGGAAAAAGCATGGGATGTCCCCATGGCCAAAAGTGGTCAACCCCTCACGCAAGGGAACAACACGAGCCTGGCCCAAAGGAAAAATATGACACTCCCTAGGAGATTGAACTCAAATTTATAGCACTTGTGGTGCTAGAACATGAGGAGGGTCATGCTCAACTTCCACAAGGCTCAAAAAAAAGAGAAAAAAAAAAGGGGGGCGGGGTATGAGAAAGAAGAGATACAGTGTCAAAACATTGAGAAACAGACTAGATGATTAGTAAAAAGAGAGAGAATGTAAAGAGTGGAACACTATTTAGCAAGCCAGGATCCCATCTGAACGCACTGCAGATCATCACTCCCACCCACCCCATGGTGCACTTTATCTTCATAGAAATCCATTAGCACTTGACAAGTAAAATTCAGGTGCCCAACAGCTGCTATTCATCTACCACTCTCCCTGATCCTCATACAATCCCACTTTAAACGTCTTCCCTACCTCTCTCCTTGCATTCTTGCACCCCTTTCATAGTTACTACTCCTCATTCACTTTACTGTCTCATACTTCCTCTGCACAGCCAGTTGTGAGAGCACACCCACTGTCAGACATTAAACATTTCTGACAAAGTAAATATCAGCAGTATAGAGATTGTGGGAAGCCAAATCAAAAATATAGTCTCTCAAAAAAAGGGATTCAATTCAGGCCATCTGTCCATCAAGCCAAATGTTGAAACAGATTGCAAAAACGTTTTTAATCCAGCGGAGGCTGCGAGGAGGAATGCTTGGACCTGTCTAGTTTATGGTTAAGCACCATATTAGAGTCGCCGCAAATGAAAACAGTACCCTTACTGTGGGAAGCAAGTATCTCAAGCATATGTGAAAGAAAGGGGAGTTGAGATGTTTTAGGCAGAGTAGCATAATATAGTCATCTCCGAGCCCAAAATGTTACCCTGCAGCAAGAGATAACGGCCTTGAGGATTGGAGATGGATTTCACTAGATATGTATGATTCGTTTCTTTCTGAATTAAAATTCGTACAAGTTTTCCAAAAGTCAGACACATTTGAATTTCCGAATCCTATTACATCCTAATGTGTCCGAATCCGAATTTTCAGATTTCAGACAAAGGAGGAATCAGGTGGGTAAAATGGCAGGCAAGCCAGAATGCTGCAAACCAGTTAAGTCAGGGTGGGACCCTTACAGAGACACTCTGGAGAAATCCTGGAGGCGAGCATATGAGGAGGTGACAAGAGAGCTGGAGTGCAGGAGGACTCGGGAAAAGTGAAGGGGGCGGTTTAGGTGATATTTTGAGATGAGGTTGGTGATGGGGCAGAGTTGTACATGGCTTTGTGTGTTATTGTTAGTATTTTACATTTTATTTGTTGGACAAGTGGGAGCCAGTGGAGGGACTGGCAGAGAGGGGTGGTGGACGCTGATCGGTTGGTAAGGTGGATGGGTCTGGCAGCAGCATTTGGCAGACTGAATGGGGTATAGCCTATTTAGTGGTAGGCCAATAGGGAGGGAGTTACAGTAGTTAAGGTGAGATATTACAAAGGAGTGAATTAGAATCTTTGCGGTGTCATTTGTTAAATTGGACGAATTTTGGAAATGTTATGGGGGTTGAGTTGTTTGTACATATGGTTGGTTTAAGCAATAGATCTTAGTCTTATACATTTTCTGTCCTGTCATTAGAGGCTGCAAGTGTTGCAGTAGATGCAGCAGAAGCATATTGGAGAGGAGGGGAGAAAGATGTGGAAAGTTGAGGAGTAGCAGACCCTTTTTTCAAGTAAGTGCATCTAGAAAAGTAAAAAGAAAAAACAGAACACAAAACCTAGACTATGGGGTCTATTCACTAAGCTGCCGAAGGATCTGGCCGTAGCTTCGGCCGATCCTTCGGCTAGCTTCGGCCCCAGGACCCCTTTGGTTCAGGAGAACCGAGGGGGTGCTGTACGGGCTATTCACAATAGCCCGTACAGCTCCTGATCATTGCCGAGCGGCTCGGTCGAGCCG
>NW_017306708.1:626022-649948 GCF_000935625.1 Nanorana parkeri
ATCTTTCAGAATAGCCCGAACAGCAGTGTGAAGCCTGCCAGAGGTTCGGCTCAGCCGATCCAGATGTTGGATCGGCTGAGTCGAACTCCTTCTGCACTTCGGGTCAGCCGAACATGCTGAGCATGTTCGGCTGATCCGAAGCCACACGAAGCAAGCCGATGTACGGCTGATTTCAGCCGATGTACGGCTGAAATCAGCCGTACCAGCCTGAAGTGAATAGCCGAAGAGTGTTCGGCTCACTTCACTTCTGATCGGTCATTCACTCGGCTGCCCTCGGCAGCTTTGTGAATAGACCCCTATATGTTAAAATAATGAATTATTATTTGGCCGAATATACGAAAAAAGTATTCGGGCACATAATAATTTGTTTAAGAATGTGCGGCGGCCATGTTGGCCACCGGTTTGTTCTGCGAATGCGTGCCACCATCTTGGAGGCAGGGAACATGATGTCACATGACGCCATGCATGCATGGCGTCAGGTGACGCCGATATATACCTAGATATACACCAAGATGGCGGCGCCCAACACGTGCGGTGTAATATGACGTCATGCGTCCTGCCTCCAGAACACGCCAGTGGCTGAATCCAAAATAGCATAAAAATTAGTTTTGTTTGATGAAACAAATGAAAACGTTTTTCGTTCATTTAATCTGAAATGAATTTTTAGTCGTTGCACATGTCTAATAATATATGTATGTGGGAGGGTAATTTTCACTTTTTTAAAAATAATTTTATACATTTGTTATTTTTTTAATTTTATTTTTTACTGTTGGGGGGCTTCGGGGAAATATTAGGGGTCTAAACAAACCCCTGATATTTACCTTTTAAAATAGAAAAAAAATTGAGAACACAAAGTCCTCAATTTCTTTTTCTGCAGCCTCTGTTCTAAATGAATGGAAAGCACTCAGTGCAGAGGCTTCCCATTCATTCAGAAACTGATGATAGTAAAATATTTTACTAAAACTAGTTTATGAATGGGGAGGAGCCTCTTTAGTGAGTGCTACTTCCCATTCAGAAATTAATGAATGAACAGGAAGTGATGTAAATCACATCCTGTTCATTGATAACTGGGGACACATAGTACTATGTGTGCCCAGTTATTTACAAATATTGGAGTGATCAGACGATCACTCCAGTGTTTGTTCCGCACACACAGAGGATCGGTAAATGTCACTAATATTTGCTGATCCTCTGCTCGGCCACACACACAGCCGCTGTCATCCTGAAACTAACAGGATGACAGCAGCTGCTCTCTCCTCCCCACTCGCGGGGCCTGAAAGCTACGGCTTCTCTCCGCCCTGCTTGGCTGTCCTGACAGCAGGCAGCACTCCCTCCTGCACCCCCCTCCCCCGCAGGCTTCAGCAAACAGTTTCTCCTTGGAACCGAGGACAGCACTGAAGCGGGCGGGCGGAGGAGGGAGCGCTGTCATGTCGGATGGCCAGTGGTGAGGAGAGAAGCCGCAGGCTGTAGTAGCCCCGAGGACGAGCTGTATTGGCCGCCAGGCGCCCTTGTTGGCATGGCGCCCTGTGCGGCCGCACAGCTCTAACACCCCTAAGGCTGGCCCTGCACGTTTCCGGGCATAGTTTGGCTCATAAAATTGTGCAGCCCAGGCGCCTCTGCGCAGGCATGTGCACGTCTGTGCACGCATCTAACAGCATGGGCGCAAAACGTGTGCAAACGCGCATTGTGGATATTGGCCTAAACGGGTTATTTAAGGTTGTGACTAGTGATGGGCTGAACACACCCTGTGTTCAGTTGTAACTAGAACATTAAAAAATTGAAAAAGTTCTAACTCGAACTTAGAACTCAATGAAAGTCTCTGGGACCAGAACTCATAAAATGTCCCCATTTTGAAGGCTCATATGCAAGTTATTGGCCATAAAAAGGGTATGGGGATTCGGGTACTGCCCTGGGGGACATGTATCAATGCAAAAAAAACACTTTAAAAAAATACAGTTTTTTGAAAGGAGCGGTGATTTTATCATTGCTTAAAGTGAAACAATAAAAAATGAAAGATTGCTTTAACCACTTGAAGACCAGGTGTTTACACCCCCTTCCTGGCCAGGCCATTTTTCAGTATTCAGCGCAGCCATTTTTGGGGGACAGATAGAGCTTTCGTTTGGTTGTATTTAATCACCACACTTTACTATATTAAGGAAAGATTACTGAAACTTTTGGAAAAAAACGTGTTTTTTTTTTTTACATGATGTTATAATACAATTATTATTACCCAATTTCTTGGTAAAATATAAAATATGGGGTCATGTCAAGTAAATAGACACGAAACATGCCAAGCTTTAAAATTGCGCGCACCCGCGAAATCGCAGAAAACTACCATACCCAAAATTGACCATAGGCGACCATTGCTTGACTACAAGGCTGATCATACAGCTGATCAGGATGTCAAGATAGCTACATAACACCCAGAAACTATCATTGACCGTGGGTCCCACTCTTATTGGGGTATTGGAGTCTTAATAGGAGAGTTACATAGTTGTTAAGGTTGAAAAAAGACACAAGTCCACCCATGTGGTTGTGTGTGTTTCTGTGTGTGTTTGAGTTACTAAGACTGCCCGTACCTCGGTATACAGTATCTTTGAGAAAAGTATCTAGACAGGTCCTGAATTATTTCATGCTCTTAGCTGAAACTAGTAAAGAATCCCTTTTGCAGTTTAAGATGAAACATTTTCTCTTCAAGTTTCAGATGCTTGCCTCTTGTCTTCTTGAGTGAGTTAACAGTAATAATTATACTAGCAAAAAGAGGAAAGTTTTTGAAGGCAGCAGTGCAAAAATATATTTTAGAAAACAACCTATTTGAGTCACAATAGAAACTATCATATAGGACAAATGACTTTCCCCAATGAAGGAGATCCCAAAAAGAATAGACTAGCTGTCACCTCGATGTAACAAAAGCAGTATGAATTTATTAAACATTATTTACACAAAAAAGTATGCAAATCAATAAATGAATGGAGAAACATTTAAAACATCCTAAAATGTCTACCATACCAGGTTTTATACCCGATTCCAAATCTACAACTAGATACAAAGTTCAGCGGTCCAAAAATGTGTATTATCCATTGATGTGGATTACACTTGAGAGTTGTCCATTAATCAACTCAATAGGAAATAACTTAGATGAATAAACGTTCATGTAGGGAACTTCTAGTATCAATTGAGAGTTTCACAGGAATTGTATTGAATGTGCCAAACGTTGGAATCTCCATCCAAAGCAAACTCATTAGAAGGAAATCCAGAGACCATATGACAGAGGGGCAGTAAATGAGCATCAACATATACTTCAGAAATAAATGTGTGCATAGATCATTTGAATGTTTGAACCGGCAATCTCCTCAAAAGTAGATATATTGTGTCCGTGCCCATATAGTCAGCTTATATGAATTGATGAAAGATAAGTTTGTAGCAGAGAGATGGTATATTTATAAATTCCGCCAGGTCATGCATATTCAACCTAAGAGTTTAATATCTGATAAACTTCATGGAAAGGTTGATCGGCAGATCCTGTATATAGGTACTTAGACTGCTGTCCGTTTGGAGATGCCGTGCATATCTTGTGTGCATGACAAATGAGATCCGTATGGTCTGGACCCAACTAACAATCATGGGTTGGACACACAATCCTCAAGGATGGACTCCATTTAGCTTGTATAAAAGTTGTGGCTGGAATCGGTCAAATCGCCATGGCTGGAGAGCAAACCACGCTTCAACCTTTACGTGTTTCTCCCCACATAGGGGCTTCTTCAGAGGGGCGTCACCCTTAAACAATGTGTACATTAATATCATGTCCCCTCTCAGTCTCCTCTTTTCGAGAGTGAACAAGTTTAATGCATGCAGCCCACCCCCTTATTTTATCCAGGTCTTCCTGTAATATTGCTATGTCTTCTGTCGTGTTCATTACCCTACAAATATTGGTATCATCGGCAAAAACTGAAATATTACTATTATTATTAGTCCCTATATCGTCGATAAACAGGTTGAACAGCAATGGCCCCAAGACGGAATCCCTGGGGCTTGCCACTGCCAATCAAGGACCACTTTGAATATGAGCCATTTATAAATACTCTCTGGACACGTTCACTTAGACAGTTCTCTATCCAAGCACACACCATTTCATCAATGCCCAAAGATTGAAGCTTGTAAATTAAGCGTTTATGAGGTACCATATCAAATGCTTTTGCAAAATCAATGTACACTATGGGGTCTATTCACTAAGCTGCCGTAGGCAGCCGAGTGAACGACCGACCTGAAGCGAAGTGAGCTGAACGCTGTTCGGCTATTCACTTCAGGCTGGTACGGCCGTATATCAGCTGAAATCAGCCGTACATCGGGTGGCTTCGCGTGGCTTCGGGTCGGCCGAACATGCTCAGCAAGTGGAGCAAGTGGACCCGAAGTGCAGAAGGAGTTTGACTCAGCCGATCCAACATCTGGATCGGCTAAGCCGAACCTCCGGCAGGCTACTCGCTGCTGTTCGGTCTATTCTTATAGATGCCGAACATCAGTGAGTGAATAGTTGTTCTATTCGGTCCCAGCACGGCTGTTCTGCTCGGTCCCTCTGTGGGACCGAGCAGAGCAGAAAAATTGTTTAAAAAGTAGAAAAAAATAGAAAACGATTGGGCGGAGCTAGCAGTGACAGCTAGCTCCGCCCAAATGTTTTCTATTGGCCGGCGGTTCTGCTGCCGTCAAAAAATAAAAAATTAAAATACATTTTTGCCATAGGAATGCATTGCTAGATTCCTATTGGCTATTTCAATTGGCAATAGCCAATAGCAAACTAGCTATTGCACTCGCCCACTGCTGCTGTCAATCACTAGTGGCGACCTGATGGAGAACTGCAGGTCACCTCTGCTGATTGACAGCAGCAGAGGGTGGGTGCAATAGCTAGTTTGCTATTGGCTATTGCCAATTGAAATAGCCAATAGAAATCTAGCAATGCATTCCTATGGTTAAATTTTTTTTTATTATTCTGGCGACAGCCAACGGCTCCATGTCAAAAAATTTTTTTTAAAAGAACGCTAATAGGTTGGTTTGATACGAACAGTCTTTCCTGAAGCCATGTTGGTTGTCACTTATGCTATCATGCCCATAGGCAAATTCTTGAATATGGTCCTTTAAATAGCCTCAAATAACTTGCATACTATGGATGTTAAGCTGACTGGTCTATAATTCCCAGGTACACATCTCAAACCTTTTTTTAAATATTGGTACCACAGTTGCTTTTCGCCAATCAGCTAGTACCTCCCCAGTCAGTATGGAATCCTTAAAAAGAAGGAACAATGGCCTTGCTATTATTGAATTTAGCTCTTTCAGTACCCATGGGTGCAAGTTATCTGGTCCTGTGGATTTATTCACATTAAGTTTTTCCAGTCCTTGGCAAACCCTAATTTCCGTCAACCACAGCGGTATTTTCCTCACAGCGCTACACAGATTCCTGTTGTGTTCTGTGGAGAAGAATGCATGTAATACTTCAGCCTTCTCTCTGTCATTTGTAATCAACCTCCCATTCTCATATTTTCTGGGACCTACCTGTTACTCCTTTACCTTTTGATTGTTTAGTTATTGGAAGACTTTTCGTATTCTATTTTAGCTGCCCAGATTTAACTTTTACATTTTCTATTCCTTGTAGTTCTGGAAGGCTTCATCTTTTATAAGGTTATACTGTATATAAGGTTATATCTTATATAAGGTATAAGGTTTCAGCTTATATTTTTGAAATGCCAGCTTCTTCTTATTTATACGTTGTTTTACCCTCGGATTCAGCCACGCAGGTCTAACCTTTATTCTTTTATTTTTGTTGCCCAATGGTATGCTCTGATATTGTTTAGTATATCCCTAAGTCCACTTAGCCTCAGTGTTCTTTGCTAGAAATAGCTGCTCCCATTTGATATCAGGTATCAAATATTGCAGCTTGTTAAAGTTAGCCTTTTTGAAGCTTAGTGTTATTGTCAAACCAACCTGCCTTTCTTTTCTGTAACCTATTGTGAACATAATCGCTGTTACCCAAGTTTTACAGAGTTGCTATGTCTGCAAATAGCTCTGTATTATTTTGATATTATCATATCTAATATTGCATTCATCCTACCATGAAACGGACAGTTTCATGGTAGGATGAATGCAATATTAGATCTGATAATATCAAAATAATACCCCAAAATAATACCCTCAATAAGTTCAGGAAACGGCAAGCCTAAGGGTCCCCACACACCTTACGATAATCGTACGATAATCGCGGGAAATCCCGCAATCGTACGATTATCGTAAGGTGTGTGGAAGCCGTGCGACCTCTACTACTGTAAGTTTGCACGGCTTTAAACTTACGAACATGTTTGAAAACCCACTGAGCATCGTACGATGTTCGGCGGGTGTGTAGCATGTTCGTAAGATAAAAGCCAGACGGGCCGGTGTGCGCAAGCGCACACTGCCCATTCGGCATTGCGGTAATCAGAAGCCCGCCCCTCAGGGGGGCGCGGCTTGTGATCATCGCAAGTACAATCTGCCTATGCAAGATAGGCAGATCGTATGTTTTTTTAAGTGCCTTACAACCATCGCAAGACAAAATGGTTGTAAGGTGTGTGCCCAGCATTAGTTGAGTGTGCCGTTCTTTTTGCCCAATCAATGTCCGGAGTACTACCACTCAGAGCCAAAATAATGTTCTCCATCCCAATCCTTCCCTGCTTGCAGAACTGTGATTATGTCCAATGTTTTATCATTTGTATACTAATGATCTGAACAGCCTTTGTATAGTAGAAACTACTACTCATCCACAAGAGATTACTTTTATCAGGGAGTAAAACAAATGAATGTTGCTCATTATATTTCACACACCTACATAACTTGTTCTAGTGAATGGTTACTCGGCTCCTGGCTCCCTTGCTACAAATCAAGGCAGCGATATAATCCATTATAAAGCAAATGCTACTTGTAAGGCGCATCGCTGTACTAAAGTAGCCCAATGAAAACTCTTGTGGGATCATTTATCGCTGCTGTTAATGCATGTGATAATAATAATGTATCTTGCTCATAAAGGATGCACAGATAACATGAACACACACAGACATTTTGAAATATGCATGTATAAAAACAGGCATATACTGTATATATTATTATATATTATTATATACCAGCACACAATTACCTTCCACATTGCCATGTTTTGGGAGCTGAGCAGTTCTTATATTCTTATAAATCCTGTTAATATTTCACCAAAAAACAGAGAAAAGATCAGAATATCTGTCATATTCTGCAACAATGTCATGAATATTTCATCCTTAGCTGAACTTCAAAGCCCTCGACAAGAACAGGAGTAGAGGAGTACCGTAAAGAGAGTGAGAGAGAGAAGGAGAGAAAGAATGAGAGAGAGGAATTCAAGAGCATGAAAAGGGGGAGATGATTAAAGAACCTTATTAAAAGGCAGCTTGTAGGACCGGCTACATGAAAGAGAGCACGTCAAAGGGTTTATCCTTCTAAATGACAGCGTGCTCTCACCAACACGCCGAAACCTGATTATACTGACAGGGCCTGAGTGATACTGCAAACTTGTTAATAGCATCAAAATTAGAAGAGCCTCATGCAAAGACGGGAGATTAATTTTCGCTGGGGTAGTTCTCTTGCAAATTGCAAACTTGTGAATATGTTCTCAGATAATGAGCATCCGCAGTCCTCAGCCTGCCTGTCATTTTCTGTAATTAATGTTAAGCAAGACTCTTTCCTGATGCACAGAATTAGTCATGAAGCAGAAAAATATCTTTCAGAGAAATAATTTCCATTTATTACCGTGGCCCTATTTGTGTGCTTTACTCTGTCGGAAGGGGAATTTATGGTCGGCCTGTTTTGCCACCTTCTCTTTGATTAGTCTGTAATGCAGACACACATGTACAGTGCACATGTTTCTGGTGGAACAGTGCAGAAAAGTATATATATACACTGAACAGGTGTTTAGTGTGTGTTTATACATGTGTTTGTGTGGATGGATAGATAGATAGATAGATAGATGATAGATAGATAGATAGATAGATAGATAGATTGTATTGTTATTTATATTTTAATAGATGTACTTGCAAAAAAATACATTAACCATGTATAGTATTCTCTGTGTGCATATGATGTAAATAATCATAATATTTAGTGTTTGTATTTCTTTAATTTATACTAGTTATCTCCATTGGGTCATTTTTTTAGGTCAACCTGACCATAATTGGTCCACATAATGGTGAAAAATTGGCCCTAGGGCAATCAATATCTAATTCTGATCTAAATAATATGCCACTAAACATGAAGTTTTATAGATGAAGTTACAATATGGTATGGTTTCACCAGAATTGTTGTTCCTGCACAGACTGCACATTTGATGTAGTTGCTGAATGTTTGTTACCTTGTTTGTTGCTCTGAAAACACAGGGGTTGCTTGCTCGGCACAGAGGCCATTCAGAGAATTCCTATTAATTTTAGCAAAGAACACAAGGCATTCTCTGATTGAATGAGGGGCAAATCACCACCCCTTGTCAAATTAAAGAACCTCTTGTATTCATAGATAAGAATACTAGGCATTCATTAAATGGCCACTGTGCCGAGAAAGTGACCTTTGTGTCTTTAGAGCAGAGGGTAAAGCGTTTAGCACAACACAATATAGGACCCAGAAGTTGCAGCCATCACTGTAGAAGCTCTGACTACTACAGTGTTTTACAGGATCCCCAGCGACTGTTCAGGTATGGCATATGCATACTTACACTAGACCAAGCTGGACCAATATAAGTATGCAAAATAATGCCTACCTGGTGTTCAGCTTTAAAGTGTTACAGTTTATTAAAAATGAATTTATGAGATTGACTGACACATTTCTACATTGTTTATCTCCATATATACCATAACACAGGGCACAATGCTATCCTTCATGTAGACCTCTGTATGTCTTAATCTATTGTGTGACCTGTGCTAACAGCCTATATATTTGTTGGGATGAAATGTTACCATATTGTTGAAAACTTATTTTATGCTTACATATAAAAGTATTAATGCTGTAGGTTTGTCAACGGGTTCTCTTAAACTAGACTAAGCCCGGTCCCTAAAATCAGCCCTTGTGCATCAACCAAGCCACCATATTTCACTAGTCCCTAGTTTACATTTTGCAAACATGCAACAGGTACATTTTCCATTGGATCTGAATGCATTACATGCAAAAGGAATGTCAGTGCTATGTTATGGCCGAAAAAAATTAAATGTACCTTGCTGTTGCCATTCCTTTCTAAAAAATGCTTGCAACAATAATAAATAAGTAGTATTGTAAAGTGTTGGTAAGCTCTGACTATATGTTGTGCCCTGCTTACTGTGTACTATATTTACTCTTCTACTGCGTGTGCTGTATAATGTGTGTGCACGTGTGCTCTGACTATGTGTACGTTAATTGTGTGTTAGCTCTGAGTGCACTCTGACTGTGTGTATTCTGAGTGCATGTGAGTGCTGACAGCGGGCCTGTGTTTTCCAGTGAGAGTACAGGATGACATGGCAACAAAAAAAGACACAGACACATAATGGTAAAATGTAACTGTGCAGTGTGTGAAGTATTATATTATTTGTGATTGTGAAATTAACATAAAATTGTCTTTTATAGAGCTAATGTACATTGCATTTTGAGATAAATTAAGATCAGGTTCAGATCAGAGAGAAGGAGTGAGAAGAGCAGAGGCTCAAGACACAGTCTTATGAAACTGAAAGATTTATTCTGCAAAACTCTCAATAGGCATGTTATGCATTAGCTGTAATCTCCAGATCAGCAGATGGCACTGTTGTGCTAGCTTCTATCCTGTTAAACCAAGATCTTCTTTCTGTTTATGTACTTGTTTGTTTTCTGATCAATAAATGTTCCAGAAGGCAGCCTTCCTTTACTACTTAGCCCCATAGTCTCAATACATCATGCATTACTGTAAATCAAATGAGTGGGGATATGAATCGGCATAAAGTGGCAAGGAGGTGCTTATGTCTAAAGGGTAAAACAATTATAAGGTGCTGCGCTTACCTATAGTTAAAGTGTTCCACTATAAATGTACACACCAACTCATGGTGGCATTAGAAGTGGCAGAATTGTTGCCATTGCTTTGCAGTGCTACCATTCCAACTTATACAAATTGTTGCCCGGCTTGGTGCCTTTTACATCAAGTAAGCTAGACGCAAAGTAATAGTGTAAAATGATAGGCACATAATTTAGGAAGAAAAGAACTAAAAAGTTCCTTGAAGTCCAATGTAAAGAATATCTAGATCCAAAAATTTGGGATTTTTTATGTTTTGAAAAGAGTGCTAAGGTATTATAAGCCCCTTGTCAGGATTTTATGACTGCGTCTTCGTTAACCCCTTTCACACAGGCGCCTGTCAAGTCTGATCAGCAGGGGATCTGTGCATGGATCCCCTGCTGATCAGAGCACTACAAAATGAATGTCACGGTTGTGACATCCATGTCTGTCCAGTTTTTTCCTCCATCTTGTGATGGAACTTACCAGACCCATGTTAGGTCAATGGGGAGTCAGATGTAAAAGTGTCTATTTACATCAAATTACTCCTGATCCGCCACGAACAGTTCCACCAAAATGGAACACTGTTCCATTTGATTTTCTGGACCTGGACAGAGTTGGGGGTAATTGGATGTAAATAGATGCATGTCAGATCCGCCTGAAAAACTGACAGACGGACCTGATCGGAATTCCAGTCTGAAAGGGGCCTTAGGGAGATGCTCCCTTTCTATATGTTTTGGTGACCACTGTCTCAAGGACTGAACGTGAAGGAAAATCCTAAATTTTTAGCTATCACCAGGACAGCCAAGGTCAGGAAAAAATTTAAATGAGGAAACTTATTCTAGTCAGAACAGTCCAAAGGGACATTTTCCTCACTTTTTCTTTTCATAGCACATAGCAAAAAGGGGCTTTAGTTATTTGCTTTGTTACCCCAAATTGAAAATATAAGTTTTGCTTGAGATACCCTTTAATAGATTCATACATTTTACAGCTTGGCAAAATGAGATTCTGTGGGTAACTTCTCTAAATTCTATATACATTCTTCAATTGTTATAGATTGCAATAGAATTCCTCCTATGGTTAAACAGTTAGAACAAGTATATGGGTAATTTTAATACATTTGCTGGAAACAACTGTATCATTATGATTAGCCTGGAATACAGGAACTCCTGAGAAGGCAAGGAGAATTGATAGTAAGGAAGTCAGTCTCAGTAATAAAATATGAAGAACTAGAAAGTTGTTTTGCCATTATTTTATAAAACATAATGTTTATTGAATGGAAATTTGTAAAAACAAAAAAATATATATATTAACAATATTTTAAATTATTATAAAATAGGTAAGACTAAAAAATATATACTCAGCACAATTTTGAGTTCTGTTAATAATCGATGCATTCTCTAAAATAGATTGTACGAATTGTATTTTACGAGATGTAAAAGGAGCAACCTCTTTAATTTTCTTGTGCATTTTCATTTCCTCTGTAAGGGCTGAATTTGTATATGCATTTTACCACTTGGCACTTTACTTTAAAAAAAAAAAAAAAACATTATTTAATTTTGTTCTACCCCTCACCATTTGTTTCTTTCCATTAAAGTGTAACTCCAGTTTTTGATAAGTAGTGCAAAATCTCCTCTAGGTAAACTGTATATATTGCAATGATTTTTAGCAATCTCAGTGCTCTGACCAGAAATGCTAAACTGTCTTAATCCCTTTAGAAGAGGAAGAACCTGAGAGCATTTTTCACTAAAAATAAATATTCCTATTGCATTGGATGTTAACAATGTGATCTGTATCTTCCTGCAGACATTTGAGTAAAGCAGTGAGCCAATCACACAATCAGAAAATTCGATTTTTGGGGGAATTTGTACATACTGCCATATTGCAAGGAAGCAACATTTGACATTTTTGACAATTTTAATAAAAAAACAGATTGAGATGGGAAAAAAGTGTCTTCAATTTGACAGATGTTACTTTTTTTTATAGCAAAAATTGAGTTTTCCTTTACATAAAGTCACAGTCCAACATTAGGACACTAGGACTAGAAAAGCTGTTGTGATAAGCTAAATGGCACCAAGCTTAATTATCAAAGCTTGCTAGTGACCCCCATGGTGATGCCCAACAACTAGATAGATAATCAGTATTTGTGCTATAAATAAAAGCATTTTGGTAAATCTGATTTTTTCAAATGCAGAGCTGTCCATATCATTTGAGGAAGGACACCCATTCTCAAAACAAGTCATTGGGCCTATTTGTCAAATTTATTTGCAGCTGATTACTAATTCAAATCTACAGATTACACCTCAGAATTCACACTGAATTTTCAGGCTATACAGTAGCAATTTAGTTGATCACATGATGACTTGATATATCCATATATGTGAAGAAGTGCCCACAGGAAAACTGAACATATATTAGATATGCTGTCCTCTATATCTAAGGTCCCCTGCATGTAAGGAATCCTATCTAAGTTTGACTTATTCTGCCCCACCATAGTTGGGTAAATGAAATCTGATTCTTTGATATTTGCATGATGCCCCAATCAGATAAAAGACTAGCTTTTTCTGCTGGTTCAACGTCATTCTTCTAAAGCGAAGCTGATCTGTACCCCTTAATAAAGAGAGAGGAAAGTGCTCCGAGACGTGAGAGATGTAATAGACATTACAGTACTTTTGCTATAGCTTAGTGGTGTTAAAAGGAAAAGCTTTGTTAGTGGAGAATGACCTGTAACATGTACATCTTATTACTTTTCCATTAAGTTGACAGAAAAACTGAGCTTGTGTCCATAACGAGTGCTTCAAGTGGTACAAAACCACATGAACACCCGAAAGTGAACAGAGCCACTTTAGACTCAGATCCTATAGTTTATTTGCCACCATAAACTGAGGAAGAGATTGAACACCCGAAAGGGCAGAATTGCCAGAAATGAAGGCTGAATGTCAGGTGGTTGACATTTTACCTCTTGGTAGAGTCCTTGACTTGGAGTGGGGCTGTGAACAGAGCCACTTTAGACTCGAGTCTATTTGCCACCAAAAACTGAGGAAGAGATTGTTAGTGCACAGTACACCCCTTAGGACATGGCAGCCTCAGGGAATATATACAAATCATCATACTCACAGCCTTCACAGGTACAGGACCTTTAAGCCACACTGGCATCCTGTTATTTTTGAGCACCTGACTGTAAAGTAGATGCAGTCGAATCTCCCTGGACAAGACACCAAAACTCCATGTGAGGGAGGGATTTGAATGCCATGGTTGCCACATTGTTGCTAAATGTATGCACCCTTTTATCATTATATAATACAGTAGATGTGTGTAGGAAAGTATCCACTGTGTGTATAACATTATACTATATATTATAATAACATGATATGTAACCTGGATGATCAATGTCCTAATCCTACTATACCAATAGATCACCTATGGCTATTACATAGATTGAACCAGGAGTTTACAGTGAAGGGGTCAGCAATGAGAAGGAGAGCTCTTAAAAAGTGTGGGCACTGCGCTGCCTGTTGGAGGTATTGCAGTACTGCAATCTCCAAGTACAACAGAGTGAGTATATACATACTAGAAAATCAGGTACATCAGCAGTAGACTTGCAAATAAAGACTGCTGCACTTTGTATCAAAGCAGAGTTCTAGTTGCTGCATTCTGACATGCCCCCTTTTTTAGTCAGAAGTACAGCTCCATTAAAAGCCACACTCATGCTCCCTAAGCAGAGCTGTAGTTCTGATCAAGGCATGAAGTGGGTCAGTTGGCTGCTGATAACTTGCTGTCCGGAGCAATTTCTTACTATTTGCACACACATGAGAAAATCTGAATTTTTGGGTAGAAAACAGCTTCAAACCCCCAAAACAATGATCAATTTTCTGAAAGCAGAGGCCCTGTAGAATAAAGAAAATGCAAGTTGCAATTTTTGTTATGTTGCATGGTAATGCACATTGTTTATCAAACCAATATTTTTAGGATAAAATACACTAACATTTACAGAATTATTCACAAAAGAGCCTGGATAAGGCAGGAGAATGAACAATCTAGGCCAAAATAGCTGATTTGGAAAAATTCTCCAATTCAGCTCACTTTCCAGCTTAGCTATGTTGTCCTAGATTGTTCACTTCTCCTGCCTTCTCCAAACTCCAAATCTCCCTTTTGTGGATAACCCTGATAGTGCACAGAAACAAATATAATACCCAATTTTTTGGTAAAATAAAAAAGATGGGGTCACATATTAAATAGATACCAAACATGTCAAGCCTTAAAATTGCGTTCGGCCGTGAAGCCGCAAAAAACTTCAATACCCCAAATTTCCCATATGGGACATTTTAAAAGCATTTTAAAAGCTCATGAGTTTAGTGCTAACAGTGATTAATAGCTCTAGAGTTATTGCTCTCACTTCGACGTCTGCGGCGATATGTAACATGTGTTTTTGCCCGTTGGCACACCAACGCGTGTTTGCGTATGTATGTGCGTGCACGTGGGGGGTGGGAGACCTAATGTCACCTAGGGACCCCAAAGAAGCTGAGGAAGATCTGCTTCCCCGGCTTCTTCTCCTGGCTCTAAGAGCCGGAGAATGAACACAGTAATACACATCACTTCCGGGTCCAGGGATCGGAGGAGAGTTCAGCGGCTGGAAGCTTGCTGATCTCGCTCTGATTATTGCTAGGAGACCCGCAGTGCCGGTCCTGGGACAGCGGAGCCTGGAAAACTAGCGGAAGCAGAGGGGGTGGGGGCTGGGGCAGCACATTCCACGGATCGGCACAAACGATCCGGCGGCTGTAAAGGCGCCAGATTGCTTGTACATTTACAGCCATCGCCGGCTGTTTAAAATGACACCAAGCTGCTGCTGTGTAACGTCCGTACTGACCGCGAGCCGTCTGCGTCCCTGCTTGGAACGCATCGGCCGCGTCACGTGGGACGCTTCCCTCCCTGAAGGGGAGGTTCAATGCGCTCCACGGTGGAATGCGGAAGTGACAGCACGCTCCACGGCTCCACTTCCGCATTCGAGAGGGATATAAGGTTCACCTGAACGCTGTTAGAGCGTTCCACTATTGGGTTTGATGCCCCATTCACGCCAAGAGCCTCGACCTCACTACTCACAGCTACTACCTCTCCACTCCAGGAACGCCTGCTACTTTGGCCTCTCCAACATCAGACTATTCCGGATGAGACCCTGCTAAACCCAGCCTCTAAGCGCAAGTACTGCTAATTGTGGGTAATGTTACCTAGTCTGCTGGCGTGTACTGCATAGACATTGCTTGGAACTGTGATAGAACTTACTATCTGCTGACACCTGGCCTATACCAGGACCTGTTTAAATTTAGCACGGTGCAACTGTTATAACTACCCTGAGACTGTCTTCTGGTATTATCCAATACTATTTCAATTGATTCCAATGTACCTAAGAGGCTTATGAGGTGAATAAGCTATCCAATACTCTTTCCTTTTGATTTTCCTAATACCTAAGAAGGTTATGAGCTGAATAACCACTTTTCATATAACTAAGTTCTGTGGCACATGATGCATGAATCCTTCACTCTCCGTTAAGCTTGAGAGAGACGCCTGGGATTCCAGCCTGATTGCCATACCCAGAACTACTTAAGGATTAGGTCCGCAGCTGTGATCCACTTAGATCCTCAAAATCCAAAGGAGCATTACATGCTGCAGCCATGTTCTTGGTATAGCCACTTCTGCGGGCCACCGTATATTTACGTATTGCCGCCCGGGCGTGGTTAATTGCAGTCCACTTCTTGCATTTTCTACTGGCGTTGAGGGTAAATAAAAACAAAAAGAAAAGTAAGACATTTACTTATGTCAGTTTAATGTACGTTTGCTTGAAATGTAAAAATAATGAAAATAATGTCATTGTGTCTTCTAAAGTGACACTAAACTCAGTTAGATCTTAAAAATGCATTCAAGTACCCTAACTATTAAAAAAAAAGTACCTTCACATACAGGTGAAACTCGAATAATTAGAATATCGTGCAAAAGTTCGTTTATTTCACTAATGCAACTTAAAAGGTGAAACAAATTTTTGAGATAGACTCATTACATGCAAAGCAAGATAGTTCAAGCCGTGATTTGTCATAATTGTGATGATTATGGCTTACAGCTCATGAAAACCCCAAATCCACAATCTCAGAAAATTAGAATATGACATGCAATCAATAAAACAAGGATGGTACATAGAACAATATCAGACCTCTGAAAAGTATAAGCATGCATATGTACTCAGTACTTGGTTTGGGCCCCTTTTGCAGCAATGCGGCGTGGTAAGGAAGCTATCAGCCTGTGGCACTGCTGAGGTGTTATGGAAGACCAGGATGCTTCAATAGCGGCCTTCAGCTCTTCTGCATTGTTCGGTCTCATGTCTCTCATCTTTCTCTTGGCAATGCCCCATAGATTCTCTATGGGGTTCAGGTCAGGCGAGTTTGCTGGCCAATCAAGCACAGTAATCCCACGGTCATTGAACCAGGTTTTGGTGCTTTTGGCAGTGTGGGCAGGTGCCAAGTCCTGCTGGAAAATGAAGTCAGCATCCCCATAGAGCTCGTCTGCGGAAGGAAGCATGAAGTGCTCCAAAATCTCCTGGTAGACGGCTGCGTTGACCCTGGACTTAATGAAGCACAGTGGACCAACACCAGCAGATGACATGGCTCCCCAAATCAACACAGACTGTGGAAACTTCACACTGGACTTCAAGCATCTTGCAGTGTGTGCCTCTCCATTCTTCCTCCATACTCTGGGTCCTTGGTTTCCAAATGAGATGCAAAATTTGCTCTCATCAGAAAAGAGGACTTTGGACCACTGAGCAACAGACCAGGTCTGTTTTTCTTTAGCCCAGGTAAGACGCTTCTGACGTTGTTTGTTGTTCAGGAGTGGCTTGACAAGAGGAATACGACATTTGAAGCCCATGTCCAGGATCCGTCTGTGTGTGGTGGCTCTTGATGCACTGACTCCAGCCTCAGTCCACTCCTTGTGAAAGTCCCCAACACTTTTGAATGGCCTTTTCCTGACAATCCTCTCCAAGCAGCTGTCATCCCTACTGCTTGTGCACCTTTTTCTTCCACACTTTTCCCTTCCACATAACTTTCTATTAATGTGCTTTGCTACAGCACTTTGGGAACATCCAACTTCTTTTGCAATTACCTTTTGAGGCTTTCCCTCCTTGTGGAGGGTGTCAATGATGGTTTTCTGCACAACTGTCAGGTCAGCAGTCTTTCCCATGATTGTGATTCCTACTGAACCAGACTGAGAGAGTCATTTAAAAGGCTCAGGAACCCTTTTGCAGGTGTTATGGCTTAATTAGCTGATTAGAGTGGGACACTTTGAGCCTAGAATATTGCACCTTTTCACAATATTCTAATTTTCTGAGATTGTGGATTTGGGGTTTTCATGAGCTGTAAGCCATAATCATCACAATTATGACAAATCACTACTTGAACTATCTTGCTTTGCATGTAATGAGTCTATCTCATATATTAGTTTCACATTTTAAGTTGCATTAGTGAAGTAAATGAACTTTTGTGCGATATTCTAATTATTCGAGTTTCACCTGTACATACAAAAGTACATCACTCAGCTGTAGATCATCAAATCAACTCTGAATTTGTGCTGACACTGCCCTTCCTTCTGGAGGGTGGTCATTTTCGCTCCCCATGGACCCTGTGTGTGTGTGCGTGTTTTAAAGTAGCTACCACTCCAAGCTCCCTCTCTTGATGGACTACAATCTCAATACAAATTAGTCAACTAAATGTGAGATTGTAGTCCATCACTGGAGCGAGCTTGGAGCAGTGGCTACTTAGTTTACAACACACACATTGAACATGGGAAATAAAAGCAACCACCCTGCAGAAGGAAGGACAGAGTCACCAAGAATTCAGAGATGATTTGAGGATCTACAGCCAAGTGATACACAAATAAGCTACATTTTTGTTAATAGTTAAAGCACTTGAATGCATTTTTAAGATTTAACTCTTGAGTTTAGGATCACTTTAATTCAGATTGAAGTGACAATTCCTAGCCATCTATGACTTCCAGAGCAGGGAAGCCTACCTTGGGACTAGTATGGACTCATTGGATTTAAGATGACCACTGCAGTTTGAACAGTCAGGTACTCACTGACAGGTACTTTCTTATTAAAATCTGTTTACCATACTTGCAACAACTGTAAACATTGTATATGAATATCTATACAGGAGCTCACCTGGTACATCATTGTTTGCATCTTTAATCCCTGTGGTTCCACTACAGTACTAGACAATTTCATTTAGTAGATATTACTAGTCACATAGTGTCGCGTGTAGTCACGTAACTTGATGAAGACTGAATGGAGAAGGTGACACACCTTGTATCTATTGTTTAACACCCCTGGATGTGGAGACAGGGAATGTATGGTCACAGAGCACTACTGGTGCCTCGACTGGAGCCAACCAGGTGCAGAGCAAGAACAGAAGGCAGAGGCAGGGTCAAAGTCACAAGCCAGGGTCAGGACAACTGGATAATACTGTACAAATTCGGGAGCCAGGAGTGTAGTCAGGAAATAAGCCGAGTTCCGGAGTCAAGGATCAGAACAGGTACACGTAGAAGGCAAAAGACAAGTCCAGAGAGCAGGCCGAGGTCGCAAGGGCAGGTAGCAAGCAGCAGAGGCGTCAAGACAAGCTGGGTCAGGAACTGGAGATTAACAAGCACTTAAAACACTGGAGAACAGGAACAGCTGAAGATCAATCAGCAATGAGGGAGCCAAACATGCTAGTTTATATATGTTCATCCGCTGTTACTTCCTCTCCGATGTCAGTTACTGTGCGATGTCACTACCAGTGCGATATCACTTCCTGTGCAACAGCGCATGTTTCCCTTTGACCCTGAATACAGGTTTCTGTGTATGCACAGGATTTCTCTTACACATAGAGAAGCAGAAAGTTTTGGGTACAAAATGCCCTCCATAGTTGGCAAGGCACATATAAACTGTTGGCACTATACAGTAACTATACACAAAGTTGATTAAAGGAGAACTATGAGGTGAGTGATTTTCACTCAGCCTCATAGTTCGAGCTGACGTGTGACAATGAAACTGTCACACGTCGGCTCAATAGATTGGGAAGTGAGTGAACACATACCGGCGTTCGCTCACTTCTCGATCCTGTCCCTGCAGAGAGCCGTGACTCTCACTCACGGCTCCCTGCAGGGATCCTCCCCTCCCTGCTTCGATCTTCCAACGCTAACTGGAGGAGGGAACGGGGGAGGGGGCGGGTACCTAGAGGCAGAGCCAGCTGTCAATCTCGCAGCTGGGAGGATCTCGGCAGTAATGTCGGGATCCTTCCCGCCCGTGGCAGTTTCAGTATACGGCGAGCTGTAGCTCGCCGTATACTGAGCTTTGTGTCACGGGAGGATGCTATTTTATGTCCTCCCGTGCCCCTTGAAGAATAAGGGGAAAAACACTTAATTCCAACTTTGCTAAGCAAATCACTAACAAGAAGAAGTATATGAATGAGGGTGCGTGAAGAGACAATAAGCAGATGTATTGAGAGTGCTACTACTGTTTGAAAATTCACTTTTTTAGATGTCACTGTGTCTCAGGAAGAAATTTGCTGTAATCACTATGCACAGCGTAGTATTTGGCCAGGATGCAGGGTGAGATAACAGTGAGGTGAGTAGGTAAATGCCTAGATGGACCAAGTGTGACAATACAGTCGGGTATTGGGAGCTGTGCGGACTAAGCTAAGTCGCAACAACAATGTGAGATGTACGCTGAATGGATGTCAGTGGATCGGGTTACTCTGGAAACTGCAAGCTGGTGCTGACATGCCGCGGTAATGTGGAATCAAGTAGTGTTCAGAGTCGTCTCTATAGGTGGTGCTCTGTGTGTTCGGTAGCTACGCGTTTTCGAGGCCACTGCCTCTTTGTCAAGCCTGGATACGAGGTGGAAGAAAAAATGCGGGAAAGGTTCAGTTCTTTTAAATTTGACAGCTGGGAGGAGTCAATTGCCATCTTACTGCTGTGATAGGTGGAACAATGGGATTCACTCACTGTCATTTCTCTCCGCCGTGGACACTTAGGCTGGATGAAAACGATCAGCGGGAAGAACGAAAGTGCTATTGGATGCATACCCTTGGTTATGCTAGGCAGCGATTTGCGTTGACATAATATCGATTTATATTAACGAATCAATATCTCCAGAGGGGCGCAAAAGGTGTACAGTGAGGTTACATGCCACGAGAATAGACCTGTGTATTTATTATCTCTCTCTAGGTACACAACATAAAAGTGATGACAGGGGACTATATAAAAAAAAAAGTGATGACAGGGGGCTATATAGAAATATTATCCGCTAAAATTACATAAAAATATTAGTTTTTATTAAAAATGTGGTTTTTAAAAACAATGAATGTGCCTGGACACTGGATCATCTTGGAAGTTAAAACATATATCATAATTGTTCTAATCCGTTGTGCTATAAAATGGACTGTATAACCAGAGTGTGTTTGGATCAAATGGTTAGAGGATGGTATGGATCTCAATTTCCTCATTCAAACCCGTTGGAACAAGGGTGTTTAGTTTATAGATCCAATAGGTCTCTCTTTTACAGAGAAGGTGGAAATTAGACATGTGCACTGCCAAAAAATTCGTTCGGAATTCGGATTCGGACGAAATTCGGTAGCGTTAGTACGAACGTTCGTTTCGTTTTCTGTTCTTATTCGTTTCTTATTCGTTTCTTATTCGTTTCGTTCATTTGCAGCAAAAGTGACATTTGAGGGGGAAAAAATATTTTTCTCCTTCTCTAATGTCACTTTGCTCCAACGAACGAAACGAATAAGAACAGAAAACGAAACGAACGTTCGTACTAACGCTACCGAATTTCGCAAATGGAAATTCGGATTCGTTTGCATTCGTTATGTCTGTAATTCGGAATTCGGATACATCCGAATGTCCGAATTTCCGAAAATTCGTCCGAATTTCGATTCAGAACGAAACGAATCGCACATGTCTAGTGGAAACGCTCTGAGGAGGATAGGTGGGTGGGAATGTGTTCTATTGCAAAACCTTGTAGGTCCTGAGTTCTTTTCTGGTGTTTTAGAGTAAAATGGCGTGGCACGCTGTGTTCGACGTCGCCCTTCTCTATAAGGTGTCTGTGGTCCCCAATTCGGACACCTAAGGCCATAGACCACATGATCATGAGAACAGGTTATAAACTGTTTTGTGATATGAGGATTGCGAAGGTGATCATGAAATGTAGTTTGTCCATGTTGGATGAACTGGCATGTTAGACATCTGGGTTTTTTGCACCGAAAAGTCCCTGTTCTGCTATCAAGGAGAAAGTGCTTTGGGCGGAGCTTTGGGCCTTGGAACGAGCGGCTTGGCCCTACTATGTTTTTTATATTTTTGGATTTTCTGAAGTTAATAGACAGGTTGTTTGATAGATTGGGTCCTAGTTTCGGGTCTTTTTGTAAGATGTGCCAATGTTTCCGAAAAACTTTTTGAATGGCTGTGAAGCTGTTGTTAAAGGTGGTGATGAATCTGATTTTGTCAGCTTCGCCAGTCATGAAGAGAGTCTCAAAAACATGGGAAACTAATGTTTTGGATAATTTTATTTTCCTTTTTGAAAGTTTACAGTTTATAAAATTACATTTATTATTTAGTTAAAATTTAGCAAATAAATCTACTTTCAAGGCGATCTGTTTGCAGAGCATACTGAATTTTTTAATAAGAAAGGCCAGCAGTGACAGGCTCAGTGTTCTCTGTACAGCACTGTGGTATATGTAAGAACTATGTAAATGTATAATAATAGCGTGAGACTGTGGGGGGACATCAAGTACCAGCATGCCATTGGCTGGGGATGGGGGGGGCTAGCCATGTAGGCTGTACGGGGCCCCATAATTTCTAATGGCGGCCCAGGCCCTGGCCTGGGCTAAAAACGTGAAACTAACTAAACTAAAAACTAAACTAAAAACTGGCAATTATAAAACACAAAACTTTTCTTTTAAAGCTAAATTAATTATTAGGCCCTGTTAGCTTCTTGTCAATTCAACCTCCGTATTTAAAACAATTTGCATTGAATACACTTTACTAATGTAGTATAAGGGAGACTGGAGCAGGAAGATTAGGGATCCTTGATGCCACATGGTAAAACTCCATAGCTGGTGATAGTTGCAGGAGATGAGTAAAGATGTAGTGGAAAGATTCCTCAAAACATTGATACAGGTTTAGCTGGACTTTAGCAGCATTTCCACCTTCAGTATACAGGGGGTCCATCTGTAGAAATGAAGTGCAGCGCCCAAGTGGAAAGGGTGCTATTAATTATCAGATTGCATGTGGGCTGATACTAATTTGTAGTTTGGTTCATGTGGTTTTCCCCATAAAAAATCTATCATTGCTTGCCTTCTGTCTGCTGCTGGAGGTACTGCAGGGTGTGCCCTAGTCACAGAACAGAGCAACCAATGGGATTGCTATGAGTGGCTATCCCTCTCCAGCCAATCACTGGACTTGAACGATAGCCAGGGGTGCAGGCTGGGGGAGGAGATAAATACTTGGGGTGGACCATGTGAGTTCTCTTTTCCTCCCCCAGGCCCAGCCTGCGGGAAGGCTGCACTGGACTGCCTGAGATGGTTAGGCCAAAAAGCCTGGGGACTAGTCATGTGAAGACCCTGGAGCCTGGTGGCAGCAGGTCAAGTGGCTGCTACTGCTAAAGACAAGGATCAGTAACTTCTACCTCAAGTAATGCAGTGTCAGGCGTTTGACCTGCTGTGAATGGAGACCGTAACCACACTTTGAAAAGTTCACTCTTGAGGTGTTGCGTGTGTGTTCCCTTTGGGTTGGAGGCCAAAAAGCCTGGGGACTAGTCATGTGAAGACCCTGGAGCCTGGTGGCAGCAGGTCAAGTGGCTGCTACTGCTAAAGACAAGGATCAGTAACTTCTACCTCAAGTAATGCAGTGTCAGGCGTTTGACCTGCTGTGAATGGAGACCGTAACCACACTTTGAAAAGTTCACTCTTGAGGTGTTGCGTGTGTGTTCCCTTTGGGTTGGCTCTGGTAACCCCGTGTATGCAACACGACACCAGGCACCCCACAGTCAGGGGCCTCGGCTCTGGCCTCGTGCAAACACTCCCACACGTGTAGTACTGCACACAGAGGGCCTCATGGCTTCCACCGCCTCTGCGGTATTCGGCGCTTCCTCCCCCGTAGGGAGAAAGGCCACCATGAACGGCACCCTATGTCGGGCATAGCCCCATTGCACACCTACCCTCCTCATGGTTACAGCCGCGATACAGTCCAACATCACACTCCTGTAGAACCCCACCTTCTCAGAGGTTGGAGGGAGAAGAACCAGTCCACACAGATAGTCTTTTCTTGCTTTTACTTGAAAGAATGAACATGGTATGAAGCATACATTTCAGCCACCCCCGAGTGGGATGACGGCACATCTCTTGATATTTGCATAGTGATACAGATTAGAGAGAGAGAAGAACAGCCCAGGTGCAGCCCAGAGTCCACGACTTACTTCGGCCAGAGGCCCACTGGCAAATATCGTCAGTCTTACAGCTTTTCTCCGGAATCCCATCCTTGTCAGTGCTAGCTCAGTGGTTTCACCCTCCAGGGGAAACTGGGGAATCCCTATAGCTCTACATAGTCCTAGGCCTGGTCCTGTCCTTCCCATGGACCAGCCTATATTTTAGAATCAGTCTCTCTCCAGAGACCCTGCATACAGTCTTAGACTTCTGCTCTCCTGTACTGTTCTCCTGAACTGAACAGAACTGAACTCAGCTTTCCCCTCTCGGGCGCCCCCTATAAATCAACTCTCCTGGGACACAGAGTCTCCCCAGGCCAGAGCTGCATCTATCTCCAGGGCCCCATGGGGGCATCTAGTGGCCATTGGCTGTACTGCACCTATCTACATACATCTGCCTGGATGAT
>NW_017306708.1:650480-658161 GCF_000935625.1 Nanorana parkeri
TTCGTTTCGTTTTCTGTTCTTATTCGTTTCTTATTCGTTTCTTATTCGTTTCGTTCATTTGCAGCAAAAGTGACATTTGAGGGGGAAAAAATATTTTTCTCCTTCTCTAATGTCACTTTGCTCCAACGAACGAAACGAATAAGAACAGAAAACGAAACGAACGTTCGTACGAACGCTACTGAATTTCGGAAATGGAAATTCGGATTCGTTTGCATTCGTTATGTCTGTAATTCGGAATTCGGATACATCCGAATGTCCGAATTTCCGAAAATTCGTCCGAATTTCGATTCAGAACGAAACGAATCGCACATGTCTAGTGGAAACGCTCTGAGGAGGATAGGTGGGTGGGAATGTGTTCTATTGCAAAACCTTGTAGGTCCTGAGTTCTTTTCTGGTGTTTTAGAGTAAAATGGCGTGGCACGCTGTGTTCGACGTCGCCCTTCTCTATAAGGTGTCTGTGGTCCCCAATTCGGACACCTAAGGCCATAGACCACATGATCATGAGAACAGGTTATAAACTGTTTTGTGATATGAGGATTGCGAAGGTGATCATGAAATGTAGTTTGTCCATGTTGGATGAACTGGCATGTTAGACATCTGGGTTTTTTGCACCGAAAAGTCCCTGTTCTGCTATCAAGGAGAAAGTGCTTTGGGCGGAGCTTTGGGCCTTGGAACGAGCGGCTTGGCCCTACTATGTTTTTTATATTTTTGGATTTTCTGAAGTTAATAGACAGGTTGTTTGATAGATTGGGTCCTAGTTTCGGGTCTTTTTGTAAGATGTGCCAATGTTTCCGAAAAACTTTTTGAATGGCTGTGAAGCTGTTGTTAAAGGTGGTGATGAATCTGATTTTGTCAGCTTCGCCAGTCATGAAGAGAGTCTCAAAAACATGGGAAACTAATGTTTTGGATAATTTTATTTTCCTTTTTGAAAGTTTACAGTTTATAAAATTACATTTATTATTTAGTTAAAATTTAGCAAATAAATCTACTTTCAAGGCGATCTGTTTGCAGAGCATACTGAATTTTTTAATAAGAAAGGCCAGCAGTGACAGGCTCAGTGTTCTCTGTACAGCACTGTGGTATATGTAAGAACTATGTAAATGTATAATAATAGCGTGAGACTGTGGGGGGACATCAAGTACCAGCATGCCATTGGCTGGGGATGGGGGGGGCTAGCCATGTAGGCTGTACGGGGCCCCATAATTTCTAATGGCGGCCCAGGCCCTGGCCTGGGCTAAAAACGTGAAACTAACTAAACTAAAAACTAAACTAAAAACTGGCAATTATAAAACACAAAACTTTTCTTTTAAAGCTAAATTAATTATTAGGCCCTGTTAGCTTCTTGTCAATTCAACCTCCGTATTTAAAACAATTTGCATTGAATACACTTTACTAATGTAGTATAAGGGAGACTGGAGCAGGAAGATTAGGGATCCTTGATGCCACATGGTAAAACTCCATAGCTGGTGATAGTTGCAGGAGATGAGTAAAGATGTAGTGGAAAGATTCCTCAAAACATTGATACAGGTTTAGCTGGACTTTAGCAGCATTTCCACCTTCAGTATACAGGGGGTCCATCTGTAGAAATGAAGTGCAGCGCCCAAGTGGAAAGGGTGCTATTAATTATCAGATTGCATGTGGGCTGATACTAATTTGTAGTTTGGTTCATGTGGTTTTCCCCATAAAAAATCTATCATTGCTTGCCTTCTGTCTGCTGCTGGAGGTACTGCAGGGTGTGCCCTAGTCACAGAACAGAGCAACCAATGGGATTGCTATGAGTGGCTATCCCTCTCCAGCCAATCACTGGACTTGAACGATAGCCAGGGGTGCAGGCTGGGGGAGGAGATAAATACTTGGGGTGGACCATGTGAGTTCTCTTTTCCTCCCCCAGGCCCAGCCTGCGGGAAGGCTGCACTGGACTGCCTGAGATGGTTAGGCCAAAAAGCCTGGGGACTAGTCATGTGAAGACCCTGGAGCCTGGTGGCAGCAGGTCAAGTGGCTGCTACTGCTAAAGACAAGGATCAGTAACTTCTACCTCAAGTAATGCAGTGTCAGGCGTTTGACCTGCTGTGAATGGAGACCGTAACCACACTTTGAAAAGTTCACTCTTGAGGTGTTGCGTGTGTGTTCCCTTTGGGTTGGCTCTGGTAACCCCGTGTATGCAACACGACACCAGGCACCCCACAGTCAGGGGCCTCGGCTCTGGCCTCGTGCAAACACTCCCACACGTGTAGTACTGCACACAGAGGGCCTCATGGCTTCCACCGCCTCTGCGGTATTCGGCGCTTCCTCCCCCGTAGGGAGAAAGGCCACCATGAACGGCACCCTATGTCGGGCATAGCCCCATTGCACACCTACCCTCCTCATGGTTACAGCGGCGATACAGTCCAACATCACACTCCTGTAGAACCCCACCTTCTCAGAGGTTGGAGGGAGAAGAACCAGTCCACACAGATAGTCTTTTCTTGCTTTTACTTGAAAGAATGAACATGGTATGAAGCATACATTTCAGCCACCCCCGAGTGGGATGACGGCACATCTCTTGATATTTGCATAGTGATACAGATTAGAGAGAGAGAAGAACAGCCCAGGTGCAGCCCAGAGTCCACGACTTACTTCGGCCAGAGGCCCACTGGCAAATATCGTCAGTCTTACAGCTTTTCTCCGGAATCCCATCCTTGTCAGTGCTAGCTCAGTGGTTTCACCCTCCAGGGGAAACTGGGGAATCCCTATAGCTCTACATAGTCCTAGGCCTGGTCCTGTCCTTCCCATGGACCAGCCTATATTTTAGAATCAGTCTCTCTCCAGAGACCCTGCATACAGTCTTAGACTTCTGCTCTCCTGTACTGTTCTCCTGAACTGAACAGAACTGAACTCAGCTTTCCCCTCTCGGGCGCCCCCTATAAATCAACTCTCCTGGGACACAGAGTCTCCCCAGGCCAGAGCTGCATCTATCTCCAGGGCCCCATGGGGGCATCTAGTGGCCATTGGCTGTACTGCACCTATCTACATACATCTGCCTGGATGATCCTAACCCTCCTCCTCTCTCCCTGAAGCTCTGCAAATAAAGTCTCAAGCATCATAACTACGGTCTGCACCTCACTTCAATCTATCACCAGAAGGGCGGTAAGTGCTGATGGGCAACGCGAGTGAAAGTATCCCTAGACAAGAAGAATTGTAGCTGCCGTAACCCATAGCAACCGACCCTAGTAACTCAAGGTGTGCTGGTGTGCTCTGGATCCATAATAGAGGTTTCCTATAGAGGAAAGACAGGGAGACCCATTATTTGATTTACTGTAGATCACCCCTTCGGAGCCACCTGTAGCGTTATCCTGTGTTGGGATAGCACTAACCAGGGAAGGGGGATGCTGCAGAAGAACAAGGGTTGGCACTGGACATGTGCAATTCGTTTTGGAAAAATTTGTTTTTCGGACAAATTTTTGTTGTTCGGAGACTCGGATCTATCGGAATTTCCGAATAACAGAAATGACGAATCCGAATTTCTGAACGCAAAATTTCGGACAAAATGTGTTAGCGGTAGACTGTACGAATGTTCGTTTGTGGATGAATTTTCGTTGCAGCAAAGTGACAACTTTTTTTTAGGGCTGTGCAAATTAACGATTCATTTCTCAATTAATCGTTAATTTTTTTGATCGATTAACATTTTTTGGATCGCTAATGAAAATACTTGCCTCTCCGCCGCCTTCCGGGAGTCCTGTCGGAGATCCGGAGACGTCACGGACATCAACGTCACCAGACTCCTCCCCCCTTCCCCAAGTGGCTCCGTCGGCTAACGAAGGGAAAGGGGGAGGAGTCCGGTGATGTCGATGTCCCCAAGTGGCTCCGTCGGCTAACGAAGGGGGGAGGAGTCCGGCGACGTCGATGTCCGTGACGTCACCGGACTCCTCCCCCCTTCCCTTCGTTAGCCGACGGAGCCACTTGGGTCGGTAAGTTTGCCCAAGAAACGTTCGGCACGAGCGCCATCCAAGGCATTGGCCTATACACATACAGCACAGCAATGAAGTAATAAAATGAACTAGGATCACACTAATCCAGCACGTTATTATTCATTATTAAGCGGCAGCCATATTGAGTGGGGCACGTGAGATTAATAACGTGCTGGATTCGTGTGATCCTAGTTCATTTTATTACTTCATTGCTGTGCTGTATGTGTATAGGCCAATTTAGTTGGATCTGTATGTGCGTTATAATTAATGGAAATTAATCGATTAAAATTTTTTTTGATTAATCGAACACTAAAATTTTAATCAGTAACAGACCTACTTTTTTTTTTTACAGTCTGCAGAAGAAAAAAAAAGTGTGTGGTTTCCCCCCAATTGATAACAGAACCTTTAGGTGTGGTAGGAATGTTAGAAGGGACCCCCCCAAGTAAAAAAAAAGGCCCTTTAGGTCTGGTAGGAATTTTAAGGGGCAACCCCACCCCCCAAAAAGGGGGGGGGGGGGGGGGGGACAAGGGCCTCTTCCCCACAACTCTGACCCAGTGGTTGTGGGGGTCTGTGGGCAGGGGGCTTATTTTTATCAGGGTACTACTTGTGAATGAGTAACCCCTACTCATTCACTAAAGGGTTAAAATTTAAAATGTAAATAAACAAACCACACTTTTAGAAAAAATCCTTTAATTGACAAAAAAACAAAGAGTACATTTTTGACTTCCTTTAAAATAAAAATTACTCCATCGATGTAATCCAGCGTCAATCACGATGCACAACACCAGGCAACACGCTGAAATTAAAAAAAAGTCCCGCCGCACGACGACCGTCCGAACCCGACGAAAACTCGCCGCACAATGACATCTCCTGCCCGAAAGTACTTTTTCTAAAATTGTGGTTTGTTTATTTACATTGCATTTTAACCCTCTATTGAATGAGTAGGGGTACAATTACCCCTTAATCATTCACAAGGGGGGGGGGCAGAATCTGGGTGCCCCCTTGATTAAAGGGGTAACCCAAAGCAAATAAGCCCCCCTGCCCGCAGACCCCACAACCACCGGGTCAGGGTTGTGGGGAAAAGGCCCTTGTCCCCATCAGCATGGGGACACCCTCCCAATGCCGAGGGCACGTGGTCTGATAAGGCGCAGGGAGGGGGGGACGCGCCGCTTCTCAGAGAAAATCGACCCGGAAAGTGAAGGGCTCTGGTGCAGGGAAGACGGGCATCATCTTGGATTCCCCTGTGCTCGTTCCTGAGCCTCTCCTGCCGCTGCTGGACATGGAGAGAGTCAGCGTGGAGGGGGTGAGTGAGGAGCCATCTCGGATCTCTGCCTCTCTGATCCTTGCGGCGATCGAGGGGTGCCAGGTTACCCTCACAGCTAAGATTGATAATCTGGCTGCGGAATGCACCTTGATCCGCCATGACCTGGATAAAATCCGCACGCGCCTCACCACAGCTGAGTCGAGGGTGTCGCATGTGGAGGAAGCAGTGCAGGGGAATACCACCGCACTTACTGATCTGCAACATACCGTGAGGGTGCTGGTTGCAAAGGTGGATGATGCTGAAAACCGCATGCGGCGGAATAATGTGCGCATTGTGGGTGTCCCGGAGGGGGAAGAGGGTACAGACGCGGTTCTCTTTGCTGAGACCCTGTTTAAGCGAATCCTGGCGATGGACATATTGCCCCCCACCTTCATAGTGGAGCGGGCGCACCGGGTGCCCACGGGTCGAGCTCCCCCAGGGGCCCCTCCACGTCCCTTTTTGGCCCGCCTCATGAATTACAGAGACAGGGACAGGGTCCTGGCGGCGGCCCGCAGGTCCCCTGACCTGTGCTGCGGGAACGCACAGCTCCGGTTCTTCCCTGATTTCTCCGCAGAGATCCAGAAAAGAAGGAGGTCGTTTGTGGACGTGAGACGCAGACTCCGGGAGAAGGGAATACAGTATGGCATGTTCTATCCAAGTAGACTCCGCGTCCAGCATTCAGGAAAGGTGCACTTTTTTGACACCCCAGCTCAGGCGGGGGATTGGCTAGATGCTTTGCGATAAAGGAGATCCGTCGTGCCCAGTTCGGTTGCCTGGCCCACCCTACTCACCTATCTTTATGACTGATAAGTGAGCCTGCATTACCGTGCTACCTAGCCGGGGTCTGCGTTGGGGAGCCCGGAGAGTGGAGCGGCTGCGTTCAGGCCCTGCACTACTGAGGCGGCCATTGCTTCTTTCCCTAATGGGAAATCACCGGGTCCGGATGGCATACCCGGGGAATGGTACAAAATGTATGCTGAACAATTGGCACCCAGACTTCGGGACTTATATGCATCTGCTCTGGAGTCCGGTGGACTCCCGGATTCTTTTCGGGAGGCTCATGTGGTACTCCTTCCCAAGCCCGGTAAGGACCCCCTTCTGTGCTCCTCATACCGCCCCATAGCCCTTCTTAATATGGACCTAAAAATTCTCGCTAAGATACTAGCTACTAGAGTGTCCAGAGTGATTGGCTCCTTGGTGAATATTGACCAGACCGGGTTCATGCCTGGCAAGCCCCCGGACACCAATTTGAGGCGGGTCTTCACCCATGTCCACTTATCACAATGTGTAGAGAGCACTAGAGCATTGGTGTCCCTGGACATTGCTAAGGCATTCGACTCGGTGGATTGGGGATTCATGGCCCGGGTGCTGCGTGCTATGGGCTTTGGACCACGATTCCAACACTGGATAGGTATCTTGTATAACAAACCCAGGGCAGCCTTGAAGATTGGTCATGCTCTCTCCGCACCGTTCGATGTGGAGCGAGGCACGCGTCAGGGTTGTCCATTGTCTCCTGCATTGCTTGCCCTGGTAATGGAACCTCTGGCGGTGGCCCTCAGGCGCATTGCAGGTATCCGAGTGGGAGGGGTTGGGGAACGCCTAGCATTGTACGCGGATGATCTTATCCTGTTTCTGTCAGATGCTGCCTCCTCTCTTCGTACGGTACTGGAGATACTAGAGGAATTTGCTGTGTTCTCGGGGTTGAGGGTGAACTGGTCGAAGTCACACATCTTACCACTGAGTCCACTGACTAGGCTGCAGGCGGACCCAAATCTCCCTCTCCAATGGGTGGACAGTCTCACTTACCTGGGGGTCACAATCACTGCTGCAGTGGATGACTACTATAACCTAAATGTATTTCCTCTACTTCTGACCACTAAACGCAGGCTAGAGGTATTTTCCACCTTTATCTGGAACTCCTGGACTCCGCGGGTGAAGCTTAGTCTTCTCCAAGAGCCATGGACTCAGGGGGGCCTGGCCTTACCCAACCTTAAGAGGTACTATCTGGCGGGACAGATGGTGGTGTTCCACCGTTGGCTGACTGTGGAGGAGGGAGATGCTGCAGTAGTAACAGAGGCGGCGTTGCTGGGGTCTTACGCTGCCCTTTCGGGGTTAGTCTATAGGCGGGCGGGGGCGCCCTATAAGTTAGGGATCGGTTGGTACAATTTAAAATATTGCATAGAGTATACTACACACCTGCAAGACTTGCGAAGATCTATCTAGATCCCTCTCTATCCTGTTGGTGATGCTCGGCACAGCCGGCCGACTTCCGCCATATTTTCTGGGATTGTCCAGGGATTGCTAGATACTGGCAATTGGTCACAGAATTTACCTCACAGGTGATAACACTTCCTGTCCCACGAACCATCTCCGTATGCTTACTGGGGCTTACAGAGCAAGTGGCCCCTACCACTGCCATACGCATACTGAC
>NW_017306708.1:658205-703631 GCF_000935625.1 Nanorana parkeri
TGTGGTGGGGGGGGGGAACTACACGCCTTTTTTTTTCTCTTCTGCAGACTGTAAAAAAAAAAAATTGTCACTTTGCTGCAACAAAAATTTGTCTGCAAACGAAAATTCGTACAGATGACTGCTAACGAATTTCGTCCGAATCCCGAAAAACGATATAACGCAAAATCTGAATCAAAACTAAACTTAACAAATGTTTTGCCAGTGCACATGTCTAGTTGGCAACACTTAATCAGCATATCTTTCAAAAGTTTTTGTACTGTAGAATGTAATAGATTGCATCTCTAAGAGTTCATGATAGATTCCCTTTAATCCATAATAAAGGCTTCTTCCGAGCAATGCAAAATCCTGATGCAGCTGGCAATTTGTCTTTGCTGTATGGAAAGAAAACCTCTCCTGGTTTACGCGAGAATGTCTGTTAAATTATATTTCTATGGAAATAAAATATCCTAATAGCTGCTAACTATATTTAAGACCATCTTTTCTAATGACATGGCAGCTTTCCACTGATTACTGGAATAAGTGTGACTGTTTCTAAAGAGTATCATATTTTGTGTCTGCCTAACTGGCACACAGTGTTTTATTGACAGTAGTATGCTGGCTCACACTCTGTCTTTGGCAGTCAATCACTGGTAGACGTGCAAAAAAAAAAGAGTTATTTTCTCTTGGTTTAGACTATGTGAGCAATTATTAAAGAGATTCTGTCAACTTACCCATTTAGGCCAAAGTGAAAGGGTCACATTAAATACCACTCCCTACCCAGTTATACTTGCCTTTACAGCGCTTCCTCTGCAGCTCCTTCTTCAGTCACAGCTAGACATGTGCGATTCGTTTCGCAAAGATTCGTTATTTTTGGAAATTCGGAGATTCGGATGTATCCGAATTTCCGAATGACAGAAATGACGAATGCAAACGAATCCGAATTTTCGATACCGAAATTCGTTAGCGGTAGTGTGTACGAATTTTCGTTTGTGGACGAATTTTCGTTGCAGCAAAGTGACATTGGAGAGAGAAAAATTGTTTTTTTTTTTTTTACAGTCTGCAGAAGAGGAAAAAAAAAGTGTGAGTTTCCTCCACAATTTCTACCAGACCTTTTAGGTCTGGTAGGAATGTTAGGAGGGACTGCCCCCTAAGTTAAAACAAAAAAAAGTGTGTGGGGTTCCCCCCCAAAATCCATACTAGGCCCTTTAGGTCTGGTAGGCATTTTAAAGGGGAAACCCAGTCCCCCAAAAGTGGGGGAAAAAACGTGGGGTCCCCCCTAAAATTCCTATCAGAACCTTGATCCGAGCACAGGCCTGGCAGGGAAGGAAAGGGGGGGACGATCGAGCACCCCCTCTGCGCCTTACCAGGCCAGGGAGGCAAATGTCGATGGGCACGTGGCCTGGTAAGGTGCAGGGAGGGGGGGCGCATGATGCCCCCCCCCTTTCCTGCCCTGCCGGGCCTGTGCTCAGATCCACAGTCTGGTAGGGGTTTTGGGGGGCCCCACAGGTTTTTCCCATTTTGGAGGGCTGGGGTTCCCCCTTAAAATTCCTACCAGACCTAAAGGGCCTGGTATGGATTTTGGGAAGAACCCTAAGCATTTTTTTTTAACTTGGGGGCTCCCTTCTAACATTCCTACCACACCTAAAGGTTCTGTTATCAATTGGGGGGAAACCACACACTTTTTTTTCTCTCTTCTGCAGACTGTTAAAAAAAAAATGTCACTTTACTGCAACGAAAATTCGTCCACAAATGAACATTCGTACAGACTACCGCTAACAAATTTTGTCCGAAATGTCGTTTTCAGAAATTCGGATTCGTTTTCATTCGTCATTTCTGTTATTCGGCAATTCGGATACATCCGAGTCTCCGAATAACAAACATTTGTCAGAAAAACTAATTTTTCCAAAACGAATTGCACATGTCCAGTGCCAACTCTTGTTCTTCTGCAGCATCCCCCTTCCCTGGTCAGTGCTATCCCAACACAGGATAACGCTACAGGTGGCTCTTGAAGGTGTGATCTACAGTAAATTTTGGTGGGAACCACACGCACTTTTTTTGTTTGTTTTAACTTGGGGGTCTCCATCCTAACATTGCTACCAGTCCTAAAGGGTCTGGTATGAATTTTGGGGGGGTCCTCACGCTTTTTTTTTTCTTCCTCTTCTGCAGAAGTATTTTTTCTATTTTTCTCTCTCTAATGTCACTTTGATGCAACGAAAATTTGTCCACAAACGAAAATTCTTAGAGACTACCACTAACTAATTTAGTCCGAATCCGAAACGAATTGACTTCCGGGCCTGAATCCCGAAAAACGAAACAACACAAAATCCGAATGAAACGAAACTAAATTAATTTTTTGCCGGTGCACATGTCTAGTCACAGCTGTTACAATATAACCAGTACCTCCAGGTATGGGGGAGCATTTCTCAACCTCCCTTTATGCAGTGCATTATGTAGTCCCAGTAGTTCAGTATAGTTCGCTTGGCATTTCCAGCAGCTGCCATGGAGAAGATTCAGTGGGGAGAAAAGTGAAGGGGAATATAAGTGGTTTGGGTGGTAGCCTTTAAATAGGTCCTGTCACTTTAATCTTGATGGAGGAGGCAACAAGGTCTCTTAAACCAGTAACTGTGCATGGTATCCAACCATCAATGTTATGTTATTATTTTAGAATTATTATTCAGGATTAGTGTTGGCCTCGATCTTCGTGGGCTTGTGGGGAAGAGGCCCTTGTCCCCATCGCCACGGGGACAAAGTACTTTTTCAGGGGTGACCCTGGAAAAGCACCCTACCACTGCTGAGGGCATGCGGCCCTGCCAGGCCTATGCACAGATCAAGGGTCTGGTAAGAAATTTTAGGGGGGACCCCACGTCTCCCCCCCGATTTCTTCCAGACCTGTTTTTCTTACACGGGGGTCCCTCCTAAATATTCCTACCAGACCTTTTTTTTTAAACAATTGGTCCCTTCTTACATTCCTACCAGGTCTAAAGGGTCTGGTATTGTTTGGGAGGGGGAACTGCACGCTTTAAAAATAAAAATGTCATTTTTTTTTTCTTTAAATTTTTTCTTTAGAAATGTCAGTTTTGCTGCAGCAGGTTCTATAAATTGTACAGATTTGCCACTTTACAGGCAGGTTAAGGAGACCCCCCCATGGAAGCACTTTTGTAGGTCTGTATGCCATACGTCCTTGGCAGCGAAAGGGTTAAGTGATGTTAAAACCATTATTGATTCATGTCCTCCAGGGCAGTACCTGGATCCCCATACACTTTTTCTAGCCAATAACTTGCATACAAGCACTCTTAATGGGGGACAATTATTTTTGAAAGTTCTACCCCCATAGACTTTCATTGAGTTCAAATTCGAATTCAAACTTTTTGGATGTTCTAAAGTTCAAATTTGAACCGAACTCCGGCCTGTTCAGCCCATCACTATTCAGGATTTATATAGCAACAACAGTTTGCACAGCACTTTATAATATAAAGGGTCAATGATAGCCTGGATGCTATTCGGAAGCAGAGCTATCATAATGATTCATTGTCTACTACAGATGGTCAAACTATATACAGCTTAAATTAACCTGTTTAAGTACACATTTTCTACTATTAATAGTAGACAATAGAGTATTTTTTCAACCTACTATTTTATTTTTTTCATTTTTTGCAGCACCCACACCACTATAAATCAGCAGTGTGTAGTCCATGGCTGCTATTTTAACTGAGGCAAACGTTAATTGCACAGACAGTTATCTACCAGGTTTGCCACCCACCGATTTTTTTTTTTTACAGATAGCTACAGAAAAATTGTGGATAACGGAGTGTGAGGACCTTTCCATAAGCTGGGGCATCCCTAGCTGAATTCTGTGTTTGTATTTACAGCTAGGCTGTAGCCAGCCCAAGCTTTGATATTTTTTCATTTTGCTCTCTGCAGGTCTTTCCTAAGCTTAAGACATTGACTGCTTCTTGAGGTGTCTCCAGTAGTTAGTGTGAGGAGTAAAAATATCTGAATATATATCCACCCCAGCCTGGGGGTTTTGTTTGTGAGGGAGGGTGATAAATGTTTGAAGCAACCCTCTAGGGTGTTTTTCCTTTTGGGCCTTTTCCCAGACAAGGGCCTGTGCTTAAGGCCCTGTGAAATTTAAGCTGCCCTGTTGGACCATATATTCAGCGCAATCTGCTGAGGCAGCTGTCAAAAGGTCAAAAACTTAACTGATTTGAGAAAAATAATTTAAAAAAGACAGTGACTGCTCTTACAGGGTCACAGATCTATATTGTGAGTGCTACCACAGAGTCATTGGTTTTATTTATGCTTTAAAAAGCCAACTACTAGAAAACGTTTCTCATTTACCATATCATATACCCAAGGATCCAACTCTGAGAGCTATACATTAGCCACACTTTGGGTGGTGTTTTCTTAACCACCCTTAGAGTGCTACATCAATTTTACTGACACAGTATCATATCAATTTAGACTTCCCAGCACTGATTATATTATCTCCTTTAAAAAACTAATACAATATAAAAGAACATGTAAATATATTATGAGACTTATTTAGGGGTATTTATTAAGGGGTAGTTCATAGTAACCATTCATGTGTAAAAGAATGTTAAAAAAGAGCAGTTATTGCTTGTACTTCTTCCAGGATTAAGATAGTGTAGATAAAGGCAACTTAGTATTAGCTAAGAGAACATACACCTTTATTAAATCTGTCATTTATGTACCGTATATACTCGAGTATAAGCCGAGATTTTCAGCCCATTTTTTTGGGTGAAAAGTGCCCCCCTCGGCTTATACTCGAGTCAGCGCCAGGTGTCATCTTACTTACCTCGCCGAGCGTCGCGTCACTGCTGCTCCGGTGTGCGGCGCTCCGAGCGGGGTCATCTGGCAGTCTCCGGGTCCTAATTTAGGTGGCCGGAGACTGCCAGATGACCCCGCTCGGAGCGCCGCACACCGGAGCAGCAGCGACGCTCGGCGAGGTAAGTAAGAAGAAAAAAAAACCCCCCGCAGCGGCCAGTCAGGCAGGGGAGCAGGGATGAGTCAGCGGCGCGCTGATCAGGCGAGAGGAGCTCCAGGTGGGGGTGTAATTTAGCGGGCAGGCACCTCTAAGTCAGCTAAATTAGGACCCCACCTGGAGCTCCTCCCACTGGACCAGCGCGCCGCTGACTCGTCCCTGCTCCGGCACAGTGAATCACAGTAAGTGAGGGGAGATTTGGGGGGATTTATTACAGTAACCAATTATGTATTGTCTGCACTGTATTAGCAGTATATACTCTATATGGAGTATATACTGCTAATACAGTGCAGACAATACATTTACAATTATACTAACATGAATGGATTAAATGATCTGTATGTAGCCCTGTACTATGGATCATTTAACCCATTCATGTTAGCAGAGGATCATTGTAAATGTATTGTTGCAGGCACTCTATATGTACATGTACTATATACTACATATAGAATGCACTGAACAATAGATTTACAATTATCCTCTGCTAATATGAAAGGATTAAATGATCCGTAGTACATGATATGTAGCCCTGTACCCCCTTTTCCACTTACAGAGCTAGGTTATTTTTCTTTTAAATAAATATTAATGTAATTTTATTGGTATCTATCTACCAGTAGCTGCCTCATTTCCCACCCTCGGCTTATATTCGGGTCAATACTTTTTCCCAGTTTTTTTGGGGTAAAATTAGGTACCTCGGCTTATATTCGGGACAGCTTATACTCGAGTATATACGGTATTCATACTAAACCATTGTGGGTTGCCGAAGCAAGACAAGTTAGCAGCACAATGAGGGCCTGGATTAACCATAGGCGCTTGTGGAGCTCCCGCTCCAGGCCCACCCCTACAAATAGGTCCGCCCGACCCATCGCGCCTAGGTATGCCCGATGACAATCGGGGCCAGAATCCAGCCGCAATCTGGCAGCAGCGGCCCTCTTTTCAGGCTGATTAGGCCCCAAGAGGCCCCCAGCGAGTGTCCCTCGAATATGCCTGCATAGAGGGCTGCAGCTGCCTGATTGCAGCCGGTCACCGTCTGAATAGAGAGCCACACCCACCAGTGTCACTCCTGGCATACCTGGTGAGAGCCCACACTGACCACCCAGAGCTTGCACTGACTACCTGGAGCCCATACTGACCACCAAGAACCCGCACTGACCACCTAGAGCCTTCACTGACCACCTGGAGCACGCACTGACCACCTAGAGCCCACACTGACCACATGGAGCCCACACTGACCACCTACAGCCTTCACCGACCAAAAAGAGCCCACACTGACCACCTACAGCCTTCACCGACCAAAAAGAGCCCACACTGACCACCTGCAGCCCACAGTGACCCCCTACAGCCCGCACTGACCAACATGCGTCCGCACTGTCCACCTACAGCCCTCGCTGATAACCTACAGCCCGCACTGATCACCTACAGCCCGCACTGGCCTTCTGAGAGCCTGAACAGCCCCCATGAAACCCCACACAGCCCTCCTGAGACCCTGGAGACATCAGGCCTGTGAACCCGGACCAACATAGAGTATGTAACTTCATAGTATTCTGCATTGCTGTATAATGTATTGCTGGGATTTGCAGTCCTCTATAGCTGATAGTATTATTCTGCAGTGTTTAAAATTGTATTGCTGGGATTTGTAGTCCTCTATAGTCGTGCCATTCTACATTGCTTTATAATGTATTGCTAGGTTTCGTAGTCCTACGTATTTTTGTAGTTGGTGGTATTTTCGTTCAAAATGATTTTTATTGGTTTTAAGTGCATTAATAAGTAATTCCGTGTACATATGCAATGTCGATCTTGGGTACATGACATGTATTATACACGATAAAGAAAAAAAATGGTATCGTAATAAACTATTGACCATGAAAGTCTAAGGAAACATCAAGTAGTCGTTGTAACTAAAGCAACATTTGAACATGAATATTGTGTCGAGGGTGCAAAAAACTACGTTGAGTTGTCCGGTTCTTGATGTAAAGGGGAAGGAGGGTAAGGTATGTGGGTAAGGGAGGAAAGGTAGCATGATAGAAGGGGAAGAAAAGAAAGGAAAGGAGAGAGAAATGAAGAAGGGGGAGAAATACAGAAGAGAAAAATATGTGGGAGATGAAGTAAAGTTACATTTTCATTACCACCAGTAATAAGTCCTTATATGATCAAGGATTCCACATTGAATGAGGTAGGAAGGTAAGATTCAATGCAGGGTTCCCACAACTTTCGGAATGTTACCATAGTATCCCGTAAACTTCTCAAAAAACATCACTCGCGATACTCTGCGTTTAACCTCAGCAAAGGGTAGATCAGGGGATTTCCAAGCTTTCGCAATGACCCTTTTAGCTTCCGTAAGGATTAAGATTATCAATAGTCATTGACGGACCGTACACACCAATGGTTTTTTCTATAATAGGGCTTCTAAAGGGTCTTTGCGAAATGTCTTGCCAGTGACCATGTATAGGAGTTGGTAGACTCTGTGCCAGAATCTTCTCACCTTAGGGCAGGCCCACCATATGTGAAAGACCGATTCCTCCACCCAGCAACCCCTAAAACAATTTGGTGAGTAAGAAGGGATAGCTTTGGAGATCCGGAGGGGCAACTAAAGAGCAATTTGTAATTGGCCTCTATTGCTTGGACGTTTGTTGAACTTCGAGAGGTCGTTTCCCATATCTGAGACCAGGTGTCAGCGGAGACAGAGCAAACCAGATCCCGTTCCCATTTGGAGGTATATGAGGGGATAGGAGAATGTAGGTTATCCAGCAATAGTTTATAGAGTGCCGATATAGTCCCTGTGTCTTTAGCATAGTTACATAGTATTTGAGGTTGAATAAAGACATTAGTCCATCAAGTCCAACCTATTAGGATCTCATTTTAGGAGTACCTGTACCCCTGCATATTACGGTCCTATTACGGTCCCTTAAGAAATCGTCCAAAAGTTTCTTGAACAATTCCACATTCTTTGCTGAAATCACCTCCTGTGGCAGTGAGTTCCAGACCCTAATTTAGTGAAATAGTTTGATATATAAGTGTAATCATAGCAGATCACATTGTATTGTGTGTATTCTGTGTACATTACAACTTTTCACTTTTGAATTTCCCGCCGGCTGTGACGCTCGAAAACGAAACTAAAAGTCAGATGTCGGCTTTTAGTTTCATTTTCGAGCCGCGTACAGCAGAGGACGCCGCGGGATCGCAGGGACAAGGTGAGTGTCAGTTTTCTCTGCAGCCCCGAGTCTGGCTCGGGGGTTACCGCTCCTAGCATTGAAAATTCACCCCGAGCCAGACTCGGGAATACCGCCAGGGAGGTTAAACCATATTGGTTTAGTCCTTGATCTTTTGTTTTTGCTCCCTAAAGGTATACACTTTGAAGTAGCAGTATGTAGTGTGTTTTTAAAACAATCCCTAAACCAGTGCACCAGAGGAGCCAGTTGGGTGGCCTGATAGTATTTTTGAAAGAATGCAAGTCCCAGACGCTCCTTAGTCTTGGCACGATAAGAGAATTAAATGAGACCCTCGGAAATGACCGCTTCCAAATAAAACGAGGTATACATCGTTGGAATTGCCGGAGGCGAAAGGTAAGAATGGAGACCAGGAGGACTCTCGCGTGATACAGGAATTTAGGAAGCAGTGTCATCTGAACCGCTGTGACTTTTCCGAGCCATGAGAGGGGATGTTTTTCCCATGAGGACAGCAGGGATTCCATATGAGAGAATAATTTGGGATAGTTGGCTTGATACAATTGGGTATAGAAAGAGGTGAGATGTATCCCCAGTTAAGGCAGCGCAGAGTGTACCCATGGGTAAGGGAAAGAATGCTGTAGTGAGGAACATAGAAAAGGGGGAAGAGAGACATCAAGTGCCTTGGATTTTTCCATGTTGACATATAGACCCGAGAGGGAACCGAACCATCGATAACGTATTTTCTTAGCCTGTAACACATGGAGTAGAGGACGAAATTCTTCGAGCTATGGTAGCCGGTTAGAGGTCAGAGAATATTTGGTAGGAATAGCCTTGGAAGTACAAAGTCCCAGCATCTCTCGCCGCTTGAAGTAGGCGTTCTTTGGAACGGTAATAGTGGGAACGCACAATAATATCCCGTGGAGGACCCTCGGGCATACGCCTGGTCAGTGTCCTGTGGGTTCTATTAAATTCCAGTCTTTCAATGGGGATCTCGGGTGCCAGTTCCTGAAAAAACACAGTTATTGTGGATTGCAAGTCTACCACCAACTCAGGGACGCCTCTAATACGCAGATTTGATTTTCAGAATCCTCCAGCTGTGTTAGAAGGGTTAAGTTCATTGAGCGAAGTCGATCTATTTCTTCTTCATGCCCCTCTATAACTGTAGTGATATCATTACAGCGAGATTCAAGCGTGGATGTACGGTTGCCCACATCTCTGATTTCTTTAATGAGTTGAGAGGTGATCTGTATGGAAACCTTGTCTAAGGCTTTGTGGAGGGTTGTTTCAAATTGAGCAAGTAAAGATGGTGTGACCGCTGGGTCTGCTTGGATGGGCTGTGAATCATCAGCCAGAGGGTCTAAAAATCTACTGATCTCTGGTGCTCGGATCAAGGGTCTGGTAGGACTGTTAGGGGGGACCCCATGTTTTTTTCCCTCATTTTTTGGGGCTGGGGTTCCCCCTTAAAATTCCTACCAGACCTAAAGGGTCTGGTAGGGATTTGGGGGGGAACCCCACGCACTTTTTTTGTTTTAACTTGGGGGAGGGTCCCTCCTAAGATTCCTACCAGACCTAAGGGGTCTGGTATGAATTGGGGGGGGAACCTCACGCTAAACGAAATTTCGACCGGACTACCACTAATTAATTTAGTCCGAATCCGAATCCCGAAACGAATTCAATTGCGGACCCGAATCCGAAAAACGACTACTGCTAACGAATTTCGTCCAAATCCGAATCCCGCAACAAATTCAATTGCGGACCCGAATCCGAAAAACAAAATATGTAAAATCCGAATCAAAACTAAACTAAACACATTTTTTGCTGGTGCACATGTCTACAAAGCATCAAGTCTTAATCAATGTGACTAGGAAGAGAGAGGGAAGAAGGCTAAAGAAGCATGATAGAGAAAAAGTGAGCAAAACACAGAAATTGTGAGTACTGCAAAACTCCGCCATTTTGCTTAGCTGGTACTCCTTTTCCTTTGCACTCAGGTACTCATATTTCTGCCATTCATCTTTTGAGCTGAATACTTTCTGGCTTCCCTCTCTGCATACTTTCAGGGTGATGCATCACTGCAGGGTGATGCTGAGCACAGGAGTAACACAAGAGAGGAGGCAAACATGCGGAGGATGAGGAAAATGGGTTAACCCAAAAGAATCTAACATGTATTAAAGTGGACCTTTACCCCCTTTCACTAAAAATCAGATCAGCATGCAGCTCTGCACACTGATATGAAATAATCTGACAATAATTAGATAAACAAAACAGTTTTATTTTACTCACAATTACAGTTTTTCTACTTCCTGGTTTCTTTTTGGCACAAATTATGTAATTGTACCCAAGCGTTGCATCCTGGGAAGGTTACATCAGCAGAACATTGCTGGGAAATCTCACCTGTAATCTCATGAGATCTCATGGAAAGGTATTTTCCTCCCCTGAGATAATATGTATGGTCACATATAGGGATGCACCGATACCGATACAAGCATCGGTATCGGCCACGATACCGAGTATTTGCATGAGTACTCGTAACCACATGTGCCAGAGTTCCAGGACGTAAAGAGAGATATATGAATCTGCCCTTATTTAAAATGGCCATTGTGAGAAGAATGTGGAAGAAAAGAAAAATAAGGCATGCAAAGATTTTAAAAACCTGCAATTACAGTATTTAAAAGTATGTGCTTGTAAACATTTCTAAATGTGTATTTGTTGTCATTTCAAAGATAAGGGTAAAGTTCCTTTTTAAAGTCATTTTGGGAGATTCTAGAGGTGACAAGGCAGTTGGAGAAATACTTAGATGCTGAACGGTCATTTCCTTTATTTTTAAGGAATGGACCATTCAATAGAGAATCAAAATTTGAATGTTTTTTTTCATGATGCCATGTATAGATGGCAACCCAGTAACCCACACTAAAAGTTATCCCTCTTCTAGGGATATTACATTTCTAAACCAACACTACTTTGAATATTTTATTTATTCAATAACATGTGTAAAGAAGGGATTATTTGCAGGGCAGCAGTGAGCAATGATGTTCTCGCTATTGACATTTGCCTGTGTGTCAACTTGAAGAAGATGATGTGATAGCCAGTTTAAAATTGCAGGTGACGATTGTACATATCAACAGCTCTCCACTATGTAGCTTCTGTCCCTTTGGTTCCTGAGATTCAATGTGGAAAGTGTGTGTGTGTGTGTGTGTGTGGAGGATGCAGAGGAACATCTGGTTTCAAAGGTCACCCTAACTGTACAAGATGGTGTTACTAGTTCCTGCAGTTGTGTGCCTCCTTAAACTAAGTAAACAGGTAATCCAATAGGTTATAAAAATTAAATGGCTACACAGCAATGGTTTCCTCCATCAAAGCTGGGCACACTCATATGTTCCCAAAAGGGACCTAAATATATTTACTGCTACAGCAGTGACTGCACCACTGCAACTTGACTAGTGAATGTTTAATTAGTGGATAATGGGATTATCATTTGCATTTCATGATACCTTCTGTATACTATTATTTGGGCAGCACTAAATGTAAGTGCAATTGTGACAGCTACAGTATGCCCCAGCAATGTTTTTTTATGTGGTTAAGGCTTTTCCCCATAGTTCTCCTTAGGGTAACGGGAGGACACAAACTAGCGTTCTCCCGTCACCCTAGGCTCAGTATACGACGAGCTGTAGCTCGCCGTATACTGAGACGCCGCAGTATACCACGAGCTGCTGCTCGCGGTATACTGAGATGCCGCAGCTGAAGCGGATCCCGACAATTGTGCCGGGATCCGCCCAGCTGCGTGACTGACAGCTGGCTATGCTTATCTAGAGGCAGAGCCAGCTGTACCCGCCCCCTCCCCTGTCCATCCCGCCAGTCAGCGCTGGAAGATCGGAGCGGGGAGGGGGGAATCCAGCCCCTCCCCTGTCACGGTAGAGAGCCAAGACAGGATCGAGTGGTGAGCGAACGCCGGTATGTGTTCGCTCATCTCCGGATCTACTGAGCCAAGCTGTGACAGTCTCATTGTCACCGGTCAAGCACTCACCTCATAGTTCTCCTTTAATTAATTTCTGTAATAAATATATTTATTTTAATGAATGCAATTTGAGTAGGGTGCAATACTGAGGATTCAAACTAACTACAAGCAAGTAATGACCTATCACCTTGGAAAACTGTTCAACACCTGCCATCTGAGAACACTCAAAGTTTAAAATAGTACACTAGACCATTGGTAATTAGAGCTATATACAAATTATGAACCTCATTCTTACATTGAGCAAACTACAATCACCAGATCAGGATCAGTACTAGGGCTGCAACAACTAATCGACATAATCGATTATAATCGATTTTTGAAAAAGTTGTCAACTTTTTCAATAATCGATTAATCGGCTTCCGATCAGTTGGCCCTGTTCACGGGTCCACACGCTGCACGCCGCACCTCCTCCCCACCTCACGCTCGCCGCTGCCAGACCCGCCCGCATCCACGCTCTTCACGCCGCACCTCCTCCCCGCCTCACACTCACCGCCCGCCCACATCCACGATCGGCACAGGGACGCGGGGAGATGTAGTAAGGAGGAGCAGGTGTGGGGGGATGACAGCCGCCGATAGACAGGTCCGATCTCAGAAGCAAGTTGCTGGAAGACTGCTCAGGTAAGACTGCACTTTCCCACACATGGTGCTCTATAATGTATTGCTGGGATTTGTATTCCTCTATAGCTGATGGTACATTGTGCTGTATATTATACATAGGAATACACATCCAGCAATACATTATACACTGTATGTATAATGTATTGCTGGGATTTGTTGTACTCCTCTATAGCTGGTGATATTCTGCACTGCACTGTATAGAGGACTACAAATCCCAGCAATAGTACATTATACAGCGCAATGCAGAATACCGCCAGCTATAATGTACTATTGCTGGGATTTGTTGTAGTCCTCTATAGCTGGTGATATTCTGCATTGCGCTGTATAATGTACTATTGCTGGGATTTGTAGTCCTCTATAGCCAATGCCATTCTGCATTCATTGCTGTATAATTTTGCACTTTCCATTTCACTATATTGCACACCACACCATTTTTTTTACTTCCACCGCTCCAAGCGTGCTCCTGTGATGGACTACAACCTCAATACAAACTAGTAGTCCATCACTGGAGCCATTTTTTAAAATGTATTTTATTGTTTATCCGATTAACCGATTAATCGAACTTAATAATCGGCTAACTAATCGATTTTGAAAATAATCGTTAGCTGCAGCTCTAATCAGTACCTACTGCTGCACAACTCTTTACCTTTATCAGGCACCATACTGGTATACTTTGTGTCAATAGTCCAGTACTTGGATGCAACTGTAGCCAACAGTTGTCAGATGAAAAACTAAGGTAATGTAAAAAAAACTAATGTAGCAGGACAAGGGCAAAACAGTGTAATCGGAACAGTGCCAAAGAGTTCTGCATAATCAGAGGTCAAACAAGGAATTAAATCATACAGGGTGCCAAGGAATGGAAAGAAGAAGGTTGAGGCAAAACATAGAACAGGCATAGAACAAGCAAAGGTTATCTCAGATGGAGTTGAGTCAAATAGGCAGGGTTACAAAGACAGTCCAGAAATATAGCAAAAGATAACAATTTCAGCAGAAGTTAAAAAGCTAGACTCTAGGGCAGTGGTGGTGAACCATGGCACTCCAGCTGTTTTGGAACTACAAGTCCCATGCTTGGTTCTGGTTTCTGCAGGCAATGACTTTTGCCTACACACCTTGAATGCTCCACATTTACTAGCTCACCCTGGTTGAGGGATATTCTCCTTGTTAAGACCAGATATTCTGTGACTTATGTTCCTATTGGAACCTGAGTACCAGTGCATGCTATAAAGTGTCCCATAAAGGTGAAGACAGTTGCATCTGTGGTAACCTGGTCTTAAAGTCACTCTCACTTTTTATTAAAAAAAGAAACAAAAGTTCAGTTAAACAGGACTTTTCATCTTCTACAATAATGTAACCATATACCAAATAAATACAAAAATATAAATGTTATTTACTACAGTATACTATTAGAAAAAGGTGTGGGTTAGAGTGTCAATGTTCATGCTGAAATTTGAGCAATAAAATAGTTTTTAGCCTGAAGAATAACAGAGTGCAGCCTTGTATATGCTATATGAGATTGGGGTGGGTGTGACTTTACTGATGGTGTAATTCCAGCTGGGGGAGTTGGTCCTCTTCTGCTAGTATATAGCCTCTACTACACTACAGTAACAGGTACCCAACTGCTATTTTTTGGCCCTCCACCAGCATGTACTAAGTAATATCTCCATATCACTGGACCATGCAATCAGTGGCAGGGTCCACATTACCATGTGGTCTAGCAAACATGCATGGAAACAGTAAATCTCTTTCATGGCCTACTGGGCAAATTTGAAAACATGTAGGAAGGGCACACTGTTGAATCTGGTGGTGTGGCCCCTTTTTTCCAGCACCTTTGTGTTGATTATATTGTAGTCACCTGTCCCTGCTCAATGGCCTCAGCCCAGGACTGTTTAAAACCACCAGTTCCCACTACATGCCTCAAAACCTATGCAACAGCCCAGGCAAAACACTGATTTGCATGCTGTTTTGCAGCTGGTATGCCTGGGGAATAGGAGCCACACTGGACCAGCGATTATATCAGCGATTCAGAGGCAGGCCAAGAGGTGGATGACCCCAGGCCAGGTCATGTGTGAAAACAACTCCAAATTTCTGGCTGCTCTTCAGCAGGGAAAGTTTACAAACATACCTTATCTGCCACTTGCGCTGAATCTGGTGGTGCAACGCTTCCTTGAGGTGGCCTCAAGACTTGATTAAGGAGGAATACCTCCAAAACGCATTACCTGCTTACATTTGTCACCCCACAATCTGGAAGAACCCTGGTGTCTCTGCAAAGAGAAGAGGGTACACTGCAGCAACACTACTCTGTGCTGTATTCAGACAGTTTTCCCAATGCACTGTATTTGATCCATAGACTGCCCTCAGATGGACATTTCTCCCTGCCCCTTCCTTAATCCAGCCCCACTGCTGGCCAGACGCAGCTGTGCAGTGTGCATTTGGTCTTCAGGCAAATGATTTTTATATTTTTATTAAAGTACATATTTGGATACTTGACTTAAATCTGCATGTCTTTTTCTTTGTTGCTATTTTTGGTTCTAGATTTTGGACTTTTACCAATCCATTTGCAGGGCTGCAAGATCAGTGTTTGATGAACAAATCTTTACACTGATTAAGCCCTATAACATAAAAGAAAGCTTTTTCAACCAGCAGACCTAGTTTGCAACTTTCTCATTTTATGTTAAAGCTGAACTATGGGGTCAGTGTTTTTCCCCATAGTTCTCCTTAGGGTAACGGGAGGACACAAACTAGCGTCCTCCCATTACCCTAAGGTCCGTATACCGCGAGCTACGGCTCACGGTATACTGAGACGCCACAGCCGGAGCGGATCCCGACATCGATGTCGAGATCCGCCCAGCTGCGTGAGTGACAGCTGGACAGCTGTACCCGCCCCCTCCCCCGACGGTCCGCCAGTCAGCGCTGGTGGATCGGAGGGGGGAATCCAGCCCCTCCCCTGTCACGGCAGAGAGCCGTGACAGGATCGAGAGGTGAGCGAACGCCGGTATCTGTTCGCTCATCTCCCAATCTACTGAGCCGACCTGTGACAGTCTCACTGTCACAGGTCGGCTAGAACTATGAGGTGAGTGGAAATCACTCATCTCATAGTTCTCCTTTAAGTTAATGAAAGAAAAAGTGTGTATAGGGTATTGAAATGAAATAAAAAATAAAAAATATATCATAAATTCTGTGCAGTTAGTGCACATTATATAAGCAGATTTATTATGCCACAATTTAAGAGGAAAATAAGTTTTATCGGAAATAAAACTACAGAGTATTATTTCTATAAGAATATCTAGAACTATTGCACAGTTGATGCACAGTACATAAGCTTTTGCTAGGCTGTAGTTTTACAGGTGGCATTTCTTGTAATCAAGAAATAAGCCTGCAATATATTTTACTGGATGTATACCTACACAATATTTAAGCACTTTTACTTGGCCATATTTTGAAAAGGAGAGACACCATGCAACTTGTAATGAAGAGCTCATCACCACAGTGTAACCATTTTCTATAACAAAAAGGCAGTAAAATATTGTACTGACTCTATACACAGTAGCAGAGGAACAGTTTTAATAGACCTAAATTTTGAACACGACAGACGCCAGCTATTAATCAAAAAATCAACAGATCATTTATTTAATTGAAAAGAATCCACCAAAACAAAGTTACTAGATACACAGTATTTAGGCACTTTCACTATGCCACCTTTTATGCAGGACAGCCAACAGTCAACTTTTAATTTACAAAAAATCAGTAGAAGAATGTATTTGTTTTACTGAAAAAAAGCCACCACAATATTCCAGTGACAAGACAAGGTTGCTTTCTGAACACAGTAGTAACAGTATTTAGGCACTTTGTCTAGGCAACGTTTTGAACAGGATAGACACCAGATAGATTTTAGTCAAAACATCATCAATAGAGCACATTTGTTTGACTGAAAACAATTCAGGGGCCCGGAAGTGCGTTGTTGTTAATTGGTTGCTATAGACGTGAACCCATCACATTAGTTAGCTATTTTCTTAAAGCAGCCCATTTTTTCAGCAGAGACCACATCATAAATGAGCTCAAAATTATGATACTGAGGGGGAACTTCAAAACACAGAAAGAGAGGCTGAAATAGGAATGTAAATTCAAAACTCTAGACTGTGGCCTACATAGGGATGTTCATTTTATGTACCACTATGATTTTAAATTAGCAAATCTATTTTTCCTCAAGCCTTTGTTCAACAGTATATGGCCATTTTAAAAGGACCTCAGTCTTCACTGAGCTGACAAGTTTATCTGTACCTCTGATCTCCTAGCTGAATATCATTAATGGTTATATTGCATTGTTTCTCTGGTATATGGACGTTTCAAAAGGGCTCTCATTTGAGGTGAAGATTTGTGTCTGGACTCCTTTAATGACTCCCCCAATTGCACATCTAAACTCACAATAGCCTGTACCACTCAAGTGTATCAATAAAATAGCTGTATTTTTTTAGATATTTAAAATGACAAATATATAAACTCTAAAGTAGAGATCTAAAACATTGTGGAAGCTTGGAACTTTAATAACTTGTTAGAAAATAAAGGGTATGACTAAAAATGTATTTTCACTTTGGGAGTCAAATTTGAGAAAACCCCCATTATATGTTTGTTATGTGTTTCTTTGCAAGATTTGTATTAAGTCTTTACAATAAAACATGTAAGTTACACAGAAATTGTGTAAATAACAGCATACAGTGTACAAAATGGTGGAATGATAACGTGAGTTACTGGAGATACCAGACAGTTTACACCAACTCAGCTTAACAAGTGTTAGAGTGAGTAGAACAGTAAGGGGAAATGGAGAAGAAAGCTGAAAAAGAGATGGGGTGGGAAGAGGGTAAGAACTAGCGTTTGGTGGTAGTTAGGCCCCCCCGGCAAGGTAGAGCATTTAAATGGCAGTTAAGCTGTTGGGGTGAATGTCTGGGTGAGCATAGGTTATCCAAGGTTCCCAAGTCTTTATAAACTTCTTCTGGGTGTCTAAAAGAATGCTGTACAACGTTTCATTAATGAAAAATTAGTCTATTCTACGTTTAACCCCTCCAAAAGGAGCTGATTGTGTCTTCCATACCTGTGCTATGGTTTGTTTAGCAGTCAATTGAACAAAGACTGACAGTTTGTGTTGAGTTTTAGTAAGATTCGGGGGTTTAAGATGCAAAAGAGTAAACCAGGGGCCCCTGACTACATTAGTATGAAAAAGGGTTCTCATCAGGCAGAATGTTTGAGCCCATAGTCTGTTCATCATTGGGCACGTCCACCAGATGTGTAATACACCGCCTTTCACCGCACAACCTCTAAAGCAATATGCCGACTGTTGAGGATGAGAGTTTGACAATCTGGCAGGGACCAGGTACCACCGTATCATTGATTTGTAGGCTGTTTCCAGGGAAGTGATGTTGATGGTACATGATGCCGCCTTCGTCCATATCTTCTGCCACTCCGTATCAGGCAAAGACTTTGACAGGTCCCTTTCCCAGGTCAGCACGTAGCCGTGAGGTAGTTTGTTGGTAACGGTATTGAGCTGGGAGTATAGTATCGATACCAAATTGGGTTGTAATGGTGTATGATAACAAATATGCTCCAATAGTGATAATTGAAAGGAGGGCCCTCTGCCAGATAGGAGGGACGAGGTCCAATGTCCGAGCTGCAGATAGCGAAAATACTCAGAGGGAGATGCGTGTAAGTTTTTAGTTATGGATTCCCAGCTACGCAGCTTATTAGGTGATGCAGGTAGATGATGTTGTGTGACTTCCACCAAGTGAACGCCCCAGGAGATTCCATCCCAGGTGGGAACACCGGTTTTCCCAGGATGGGTAGCAAAGGTAGGTGAGAAGAGATCAATTTGCTATAGTATTTAGCAGGGATGTCCCGATAATCAGTTTTTCAAGACCAAGTACAAGTACTTCCCCTCATGTACTTGGCGATACCAATTACCGATACTTTTTCTTAAAGGGACATGTGACATTTTTTTTAAAAAAACAATACAGACTACTGATTTTTGGCCAATTTCTTTATGATTATGAAGAACTTTAATTTAAGACTGTTTTAGAACAATAAAACATTTTTATTTGCTTTCACACTGCTTTAGTGAAACTACAAATCCGATCATACATCTGCCTCTGGGATCATTTAACCTATTCATGTTTTCAACCGCGATTGTGTGGGACTGCCCAGGCAGTATTGTGGCGGGAAACCGTGCGATCTGATTGGCACGAATGAAGAAAATAATGGCACTGCCAGTTCGATCGACAGTGGTGTGCGATTCCGTGACCGCCCAGCCCTCTGGGCGATCATGGATCGCACTACACCGCTGATCACACTGGCAGTGCCATTATTTTCTAATGGCACCCCAGTCGTGCCAGGCAAAATGCGTGGTTTCCTGCCGTAATACCACCCTGCCCGTGCGGTTGCACACGATCGCACACGATTTGAAAACACTGCAGTTGAAAACACTGCAGGTTGAAAACGCTGCATGTTTATTCACATGCAGATGATGGGGTCAGCGGGGCTGGTTTTCATTTTTTTCAATTTTTATTTACATTGTAAATATTTCTAATTTTCATTTATTTTATTATTTTTACTTTATCGCCTTTTTATTTTTTTACATTTTCATTTAGTTACATTTTTAATTAGTTATTATTTTTTTTACTTTTTTGTTTTATTATTTTTTACTTTTTTAACTATTTTTTTCAATTAACTTTATTGCTATCACACAGGTGCTAACAAGCCCCTGTGTGATAGCATTTGGAGGTGACAGGTACTCTTTATTGATCCTGCCACCTCCAACACAGGAGTTCTAGCACAGTACAGTGACAAGAACGAGCAGCGGCCGGGGACAGAGGCTGAGGGAGGTGACAGAGCCTCTCACAGCTCCACGCGTGCGGCTCTGTCACCGTCCCACGTCCCCTGCTTGCACCGCTCCTGCTGTATCGGGACATCCCTAGTATTTAGTACTATCCCATATGGAGAGGGTATGCCTCATCACTGGACTAAGAGTCCTGGGGCATGAACTCCGCGGAAGCCATGGGAGCGCTGTGGTTGAGATCGGATCACAGAACACATTCTCCAGCACCACCCACAGCGGCACCTGTGTAGTAAAGATTAGGTAGGGGAGCTATCTGAGCAACTTGGAAATACTTCTGGAAGTTTGGAAGACCCAATCCGCCCTGTCACCTATGGGCACACATGGAGTGTTTAGAGATTCGCGGTCTGGAATTTCCCCAGATGAAGGCCAGGACCCGATTTTGAAAGGAACAGAGTGTGAATCCCGGGATCGCAACTCGAAGAGTCTTAAAAAAATAGAGTCGTTTTGGGAGTATTGTCATCTTGACAGCATTAATCTTCCCTATCCAGAATAGATTATGACCGGACCAAGAAGTCATTAAGTCTTTTAGGGATTTAAACATAGGGCTATAGTTAGTTTTATAGAGGGAGCTATATTCACTGGTTAAGGATATTTCCAAGGTATTCTAGGTGAGAGGCGTGCCAACCAAAAGTGAAGTTTTATCCTGAGGAGTCCATCGTTGCCCGTGAAAGGGATATATTAAGAGCTAATGATTTCTCCTCATTAAGGGAGAGACCCAAGACCTGTGCAAAGGATTTCAAGGCCGAGAGTAAGTTTGGCAACGCTATCCGGGGATGGGCTACTGTGAGGAGTAGGTCATCTGCAAACATATTAAGTTTATAGTCGGTGTTACCAACCAGTACCCCATGGATATCAGGGATTTGTCATATGAAATGGGCCAATGGCTCAATCGCCAGGACAAATAGGATTGGGGAAAGGGGACAGCCCTGTCTCATCCACCTATGGATCTTAAAGTGTCTAGAAGAGTAATGGAGATAACAGATGCTGGCAGAGGGGTCACGGTACAAAATTCTGAGCCATTGTAGGAAGGTTGGTGGGAATACGCACTTTGCAAGAATATAGTATAAATAATCCAAGGAGACACTATCGAATGCTTTTTGGATATCCAACGATAACAACATGCCCGAGGTGTTAGTCTGTTGCATGTGATGGATCAGTTGGATTACCTTTCGGGTGTTATCGGTAGCTTGGTGATGGGGTACAAAGCATACTTTGCCTCTATGGATTAATTGCTCCAGCTCCTAGTGGCCAGTATTTTAGAGAGTATCTTGATGTCCACATTCAATAGGGAAATGGGCCTATAATTATGGGGTTGGCACTGTCCTTCCCCGGTTTAAGAAGTATAACCACCTGGGTCAGCAAGGAGGAAGGGTGTAATTGCGATCCAGTTTTTAAGTGGTTAAACAGATTTGTCAGATGTGGTGTCAATATGTCTGAGAACTTCTTATAATATAATGCTGTGAATCCGTCTGGGCCAGGTGATTTAGCAGTTTTAAGATGTTTAATTGCCAATTGGACTTCCGGGGTCGTGACATCTGCCTCCATCAGCTCCACCATAGATCCAGATAGGGCAGAGACAGGGAAGTCAGAGAACAGAGTATCAGCCCTGTTAGAGTCAAAGGTTGAAGGTGTACTGTAAAGATTGGTCAATATTTTAGCAAATTTAGATACAATATGGGTTGGGTTCGTAGTTAAAAAACCATTGTAGAGTCCAAGTTTGATTGAGCGCGCTTCTCTAGGTTTAGCGTTCAATAATTTCGCCAGCATAGAGCCAGGTTTGTTAGCTCTGGCATACAATTGACGTTTAGTCCATTTTATTTGCTTTTTGGCTTCGTTATTAAGAAGAAGATTCAATTAGTTTGTTAGGTGTTTCTATTCACGCAACATATCTAAAAATAATAGGGCTGTGGAAATTCACGATTAATTCCTCGATTAATCGTTAATTTTTTTGATCGATTAAAATTCTTTTGATCGTTACTCACCTCTCCGCCGGCTTCCAGGTCTTCCGGGAGTTCTGTCGGAGTCATCGACGTCACCGGACTCCTCCCCCTTCCGCAAGTGGCTCCGTCGGCTAACGAAAGGGAAGGGGGGAGGAGTCCGGTGACGTCGCCGACGGAGCCACTTGGGGAACCCCCATCTCGCTCCCAGAAATGTGCCCATTGAGATTTACTGATATTATGTTGCAATCAGGTCCTTACATGAAATGGAATGGACAGTTGCTGCTACTTCAAATATCAAGCTAATACTTATGTTTAAATCACCCTTAGGGCTTTGCTGTTTTACTATACTATGTAAATACATTTGTAATACAGCACGTTATTATTCTGAGTTGCCCCACTCAAGCGGCGGCCATATTGAGTGGGGCACGTGAGATTAATAACGTGCTGGATTCGTGTGATCCTAGTTCATTGCATTACTTCATTGCTGTGCTGTATGTGTATAGGCCAATGTAGTTGGATCTGTATGTGCGTTATAATTAATCGAAATTAATCAATTAAAAACATTTTGATTAATCGAACATGAAAATTTTAATCATTACCAGCCCTAAAAAATAATTTTAGAAAAGATTTCTTACCTTTTAGATATTCCCCTGAGGCAGGCTATTGGGCAGACTGCAAGTTACTCTATTATTAAATTTAAATTAGATGCCTACAAACCCCATTTGTCTGGAGTTTATAGTGATACAAATGCAGACAGCTAACCCAACTAGGAAATGCTTTTAAATAGACTACAACAGACTTTAGATACCTTACTGTATGTTACCTAACAAAACACAAAAAAAGTTGAATGTCACAACTTATAGAAATAAATAATACTTAATATAAAAATCCACTTAGATCACACAGACCATGTCATCCTATAAGGACACTTTATTCACAAATAAAAAAAAACACCCCTTCCATAAAAACATGACATGACAATACCCTAAGGGAAACATTAGCACCAGAATACCATATATAGAACCATCAGCTGCAATAAATATAGGAATATAGGACTAACCTCACATGCAGGCAAAAATGACTATACATCATGCATCAATGAGTAATCAATCGGAAATAAATTCACAATTCCAAGCAGAATTACAACTATAAACCAGGCTAGTTGAAACTTCTGAAAAAGTGGAACGCCCATAGGTATGCCACATTGGGAAATAGGAATATAGGCGTAACTTCACATGTAGGCCTAAATGATTATACATCAAAGAGTAATTAGGATTGTCCATCGGAAATAAATTTACAACAATTCCAGGCAGAATTAAAAGTGTAAACCAAGCTAGTTAAAACATCTGAAAAAGTTGAATGCTCATTAATATGCCCCATTGGGTAGGAGGATATTGGCCTGCTGGGTGTTTGAGCGGACTGCAACCAGCAGACAGGTGATGATGGAGACAGCAGAAAGGTGATAGCCAGGGGTGTGTATAAAAATTGATGGGGGGCTGACAGGAGTACTTTTACTGATGATTGGACACGTCAATGGAAAATTAGGGTGGAAACTAAAAAGTGTTTACAAACTACGCTATTAAAAAAAAAACAGACAGATGGCAACACTAGGGTCTGCCTGTTGATTATTGGATACAGTTTCTTCTGAATTAAAGGCAGTCACTTCTGAAAATGTGTGTGGTCTGTAAGTCTGACTGAGACTACCCTCTAAGAGTTCAGGTATCTATCTTCTGAATTGAATCAAGTCTTTCTGTACGTGTTAAAGTTTGTTCTGAATCTGAATAAGTTAATTCTTATGTGTGTGAGTTCCCCTTCCTCTGTGTGTGAATTTGCCTCTTCTGTGTGTGCAGCCCTCTCTTCGTTGTGTGAATTTGCCTCTTCTGTGTGTGCAGTCCTCTCCTCTGTGTGTGAATTCACCTCTTCTGTATGAGCAGCCCTCTCTTCTGTGTGTCAATTCGCCTCTGTGTGTCTGAATTCGCAATGTCACTTCTGTGTCACAGGCAGTCTTCTCTGCCTAAAGATGGCCATACACTGGTAGATACTTTGTACAGAAAAATCTCATCAGAACATGCGATAATGCCATCAGAGAATGTCATTAAAAATGTCATAGGATTTTAAACTTTAAACCTTTGCGTCTTTCTATCCTCTTTCTAAAGCCTTATGGACTCTTGTTGCTTTCCTTTTTTACTCCCTATTTTGAGAATTCTTCTGGCACCCTTTCTGTTGCTGGGAGACCTATGTGTCATTTGGGTGATAGGAAGAATCTGGGGATGCTCAGACAAAACTATGTCCACGCATGCTTAGATTCCACCTCTATCTATTGTGATGTTGGGGAGCTCACAGAGCACCCACACAGCATTTATCCATCAACAAAAAGTCTTTCTTTTTTTTTAACAGCAGGTAATCAGGACGCCCAACATAAAGAAAGCTTGTCTTCAGCAGAATATACATATATTGGCTCACCAATCACCAAGTTGTCTCACACACTCACAGTGTCCCAGTTTTTCAATAGTTCTCTATTGCAGCACTGCTGCTCTGGCCTCAATCCGCAGGGCCACGGTCTGGTTCCTCCAGACCACCTCAATACTGTGCTATCCTGCAGCTCCCTGCTGCACTGGCCTCCACACTGACTCCCGGTTGGAGCTCTCCTGTCTCCCAGGTGGAGCCCTGAACAAATCCCAGCACCCCCTTCATGAGGGATGTACACAGGTGCATAATCACTATTAAGGCATGGACCCATGGAATGAAGAGTTCGTCCCACCCAGAGCTCTAAGAAATCTCCTGGCTCCAGGATCCCAACTAGGATCCAGAAAACAAGGAAAGGACTGAAAAGGCAGTCCTTTCCTGGTACAAGTAATTCATTCCTGGAGCCACTCAACCCCACTGGCTGAGAATCCTGGGTCACTTTGAGGCCACATAACACAGTGGTATTGCCACACAATGCCACACTATATATGCTTGAGTTGTTTTAGCAAGATCTGAAACTGCCTATGACAAAGTAAGCCACAGTGCTGCCTATACTCTAGCATGCCCTAATACTAGAGATTTCTTGTAGGCCAGGGGTCATTAGGGGTTACAGCGGGTGTAAATGGATTACTCTGTGCTACTGGGGAAATACCCCAGATCCTGAGTTTTCTGGAAGACTCCGTCTTCTGAGAGTCTTGGGAGGACCTGGCTTTTAAGTTTGGTTTGTGGTAAATGTGCTCTGTTGCTTGTGATTGTTTTGAGTTTTTACATTTTTACGGATTTCCTCTGTGTGGCTGACCACTGGGAACTTGACTGGTGGTGAGCTCTGCCCAATGTATTTCCCTGTTGAGGCTTTTTTTTAATGATGTTCTTGCTGTGCCTTTTCTGGGTCCTGCTGTCTCTGTTTTTACTTCTTTGGTTACTACAGCTCCTTCAGGTCTTTTTTTGCCATACTTGCACTGCAGGCCTTTTTCTGTGCCCTGGCAAAAGCATGCCTGCCCTATTTGTCAGTTAAGCTGAGCTGTGCATTTTGAAAGGACATCAGAGCATACTCTAGTTGCTATTATTGCTTTCAAGCTCATGTCCCTAGGGTGTGCTTCTGTGTTATCCTGTTTTTGTCTCTTGTTGCTTTCATTACCCTGTTCTTAGTTATCCTGTGACTGCCAGGTTCATATACTGTATTCTTGGCTCTGCTTTCTAAGTTTGTTTGACTGTTTTTCCCTCTCTGCTTTCAGTTGGCCTCTGACCTGCTTTACAAAAAAAACTATTGCAAAAGTACCTGATCCAGAGGAGCTTAATCTTGTGCTAGATAGGTCAGAAGCCAGTTAATATACTGTAAAGTGTTGGAAATGCAACAGCATATTACTGATATTCTGATATGTACTGAATGTATTGCTGACATTCAGAGGTGTAGTATTATCGTTTGGGCACTAGATGGTGCTGTGGTGCAAAGCTAGTCTGTATGTTAGTTTTCTATATGCATGCTTACTTATCTATGATCTATAGGTTTCCTGCATGATGCTGAATACACATATGCAACGTCCTTATAAGCAAGTAAAACTTAATTCAGCATTCTTCAAGATCTCAGTGCTTCATCTAAACACATATCCAACATAAAAAAATCCCACTCACCTTCTCTTGCTTGCAGGCATCTTTAACACTAGCAGATTTCTCCAGTTCAGGTGCAGAATTTCTACAGAAATGCCTGCGTCAGCTGGTGGTATTATGCCCGTGACATCATTAAGAAACAGGTTCAAAAGTCTAACACTACTATTGGGCAGTGCCTGAGCAAAACATTTATGTAGGTCTTTGCCTGTGCACCAGGATGCCTTTTTTCCAGTAACAACTTGAGGTTGTGCTGTAGTTGTTGGTATTACTCTGTTTGCTACCACCTCTGACCTCTGCCTGTTTATGGATTCTCTTTATAGGTTGTAATCCATGAACAAATATGTCAGCTGTTGTCTGTGGGACATACTCAAGGGTACTGACCTAGATGAGGAGGGCCACGATCATTAATTCAACTCTATTTTTTAGGGTGGCCTATGGCTGGCATTTCATCTCAGGTTTTATGGAGCCATTATTTGGCACATTGTATGTTGGTGCATACATTTCTGTTAACAATTTTTCACAACATAGTTTTTTTAAACACTTCAAGACCAGGTGTTTAGACCCCCTTCCTGGCCAGGCCATTTTTCAGTGTTCAGCGCTGCAGTACTTTGACTGACGTTTATTCAGTCATGCAACGCTGTACTGAAATGAATTTTATACCATTTTTTGGGGACAGATAGAGCTTTCTTTTGGTGGTATTTAATCACCACTGGGGTTTTTATTTTTTACTATATTAAGGAAAAATTATTGAAATGTTTGGGAAAAAAAGTTTTTTTTCTCCATTATGTTAGGAAACAATTATTATTACCCATATTTTTTGGAAAATATAAAAGACGGGGTCACATCGGGTAAATTGACACCAAACATGTCATGCTTTAAAATTGCGCGCACCCGCGAAATCGCAAAAAGCTACCATACCCAAAATTTACCATAGGTGACGCTTTCAAAGCTTTTACAGCTCATCAGTTTAGTGCTATCAGTGATTGATGGCCCTAGAACTATTGCTCTCATTCCGACTTTCGCGACGATATGTGCGGCGTAATGGGCGAAATCGTCGTTTTTGCACGTATGCGCACCCAACGCCTGTTTGCATGCATGTATGTATGGGGGGACTTTAAAAAAAAATTGAATTATTTTTTTATTTGTAACTTTACATTTGGGGGGGGGGGGACTTAAAAAAAAATGTTCTCCTATTTTTTTTTCCACTTAACTTTATTGCTATCACATAGGGGGATTAGAAAACCTCCTTATGTGATACCAAATATGTGACAGGTCCTCTTTATGGAAACTTTGGTCTCCAATACCCCTAATGTCACCTAGGACCCCCCTGAAGAAGCTGATGAAGCAGAGATCTGCTTCATCAGCTTCTCTCCAGCATCTGAAGCTGGAGAAATATTTTTAGCTGAATAGTATTGTTAGCATCATGGTTAAAATATTACTGCAATATTATACCTTCGGGATTATTGTTGAGCTGGCAGTTTCAGTTAGAGTTACAGGTTAAGTTAAGGTTTATACATTAGAGTTAGGTTGGAGTAGATATAGGGGTTGGGTTGATGTTTAAGGATAGGGTCGGGGGGTGTGGCCAGTGGCTTCATGTAGCTGGATGAATAACAGAGAGCTCCCGCTAAACATCCTGTAATTTCTCCTGGGATTGTTGATTCTACTGCCCTAGCCTTACCCTGCCCAGGATCCGGACTGTCCCGCCATCCGCCCAATCCTTTCTATACAGTTTTGAAGCCCATTCATCGCTGTCATGTAGAGGAAGAAGGACGGCCAGAAGGTGAGCCTCATGTTGCAAGATGGCGGCGGTCCGCACAGTACTCTGCCCACGCCATCTCAGCACTCTAGGGACAAGGGCGACGACACAGCGGCAGTGTTGGAGCGCTTTGACCAGCAGTCCGCAACTGCTGCCAAACAACCTCGATCTTCTCACTCCAGAAGCTGCAGTGTGAACAGGGAGCCGGAAGATGACTGCTTCTCCTCCATCTTGCATTCGGCCGCAGATTCTGATAGTCCAGCTGAAGATATGGACACAGTGAGTAATGCTACTAAGCTAGCTAAAAGCCCTAATACCATTAAATCTAAATCACAAGCACCTACATCACCAGAACGTACTATCTCTGATGTATACAATGCTATTCAACTCTGCAGCACTTCCCTTGCTTCTCTAACTGACCAAGTGCATGGCATGAGGGCCGACATCTCCTTTCTCCGCCATGATTTACAGAAAGTCAGGGAGCAGACGACAGCCTTGGAATGCAGGGTTAGTGATTTTGAGGATCCAACTTCACCATTACTTTCTGGCTATGCAGAAAATTGAGGTTAATTCTTCAAAAGCTGATAACATATAAAACCAACTACGCCGGAACAATATCTGTGCAGTCGGCATACCTGAATGCACTGAAGGCAATAATGCAACGGGATTTGTGGAACAATGGCTATTGGAAGTTTTGGTAGGGACAGTTTGACTCTGCTATTTTCTGTAGAAAGGGCACACCGTGTTCCTTCTCGTCCCTTGCCACCAGGTAACCTTCCCCGGCCTCTCCTAATCAGGCTCCTTAATTATCGTGACAGAAAATGCATTCTATGCAAAGCCAGAGAATTAGGAGACATATCGATGGCAGGCTCAAAGGTCATGTTATTCTCGCAGGAAGTCAAGCAACGCCGTGCCAAATTTCAAGATGTCAAGAAGATGTTACAAAAGTTACACTTCTCCTACTCTATGATCTACCCTGCAAGGCTCTGCATTGTGGCAGATACCCATTTTTTTGATTCTCCTTCTCAAGCTTCAGCCTGGCTGGATCATCATCATAAGAATCGCTCTGTTGCAACCTGAAGGTGATTTACCTGTGCACTGTGTGACGCGTTCTTCTGATTTCTACTGGGGCCTTATGGTTTTGTGCTATTCAAATTCCCCATTAATCTTTGATTCAAGCTCTCCGTAGCTCTCCTGCTTTTGGGGAACCCTTTTTTTAAAATGATTTTTGTCTGCCATATGGACTGGTTCTGTTACCTCCAGTTTTCACGTTGTGGCCTTTTTGTTGTTGCTACCTACGGAACTGCCTGGTGCCGTGTACCCCAAAGATTTCCCTGCGTGGATAGTTTGGTCCACTTGTTTTTGGGTTTTTGTTTTTCTGTTTTATTTTTTTTATCACTGGGCTATGACTGGCTCTATCTCTATTTTGCTCTACCTAACCCTACCATATGGACTTCCTCAATGTTCATACTTTTTAAGACCTATGTATGCCTCAACAAGTGTTTAAGTTAGCTTCTTGGAATGTTCGAGGTCTTGGGGATGTTACTAAGGGGTGATCTGTATTTGATTGTGTTCGCCAGAGTAAGTCCTCCTTGTCTGTCTGCAGGAGACTGCATTCACCAGCTTCTCCCTGGCTTCTGTAGCCGGGAATGACAGCTGAATGCGGAAGTGATGTAATATACATCACTTAAAGTACTGCAAATCGCAAACCGTGGTAAAAACGCGCGGCCCGAAACGCGCATCATACGTGCATATTTTGAACGCCAAGGTGGGAACACAGCCTTACAGAGTACTGGGCTCTGATTGCGCAAAGTCTTGCATCTGACCTGCGGTCAGGTGCAAGGCTTTAGCCAATCAGGGCTTCACATGGTGCAGTGCCTTGTGGGGCGCTCGGCGGACTGACAGTTCGTGTGTTCGCCGAACACACAAACTGCCGATGTTTGGACTGCCGATGTTCGAGCCCATCACTATGAGTATAGAAATGTGTTCAGGCCAGTGAGGTGCAGCTGCAGACATAGCTAATTCTAGTGGCCTTAAAGGTCATGCAAAGAGCCCTTCATGGTTGTATTATGAAAATTGTTTGTTTATGTTATTTATTTTGTGGTTTTGGTTTTGTAAATAAAAATACCTTTTTAACCTATGCCACGCAGTCTGTGTCATTATTTTAGGAGGTGATTATTAGAAAGACTTGGATCGACTAATGCTATAGTCAAGTAACATACATTTATAAAGGGGGTTTTAACACGCATATCTGATACAGTTATGCAGAAATAGAAATTCACAATTATATATGCTGCGGTGTACTGAAATGCAGGTGCATTTGCTGGGATGATATATGTGCATGCAAAGTAAATGTCAACACACATACAGTGTGTTGTGGTAATGTGCATTTACAAACCAGTTTTAAGATGCTTTACTCCACTTAGAAAAAAGTGAATCCAGCCTAAGGATAAGGAACTTGCTTAGTGTTACTTGTTCGGTTGTGATAAATTAGTTTTCCAGCATGCAATTATTTTTTGTTTTTTTTTGCAATGACTGTATTACAATAACACATATGGTATAAATATCAGCAGAACATACATATAGGCAATTTTCTTACATGCAAAACATTGCTGTCAAAAAAGCATATGCCTGAAAGTTTTAGTGTCTAATACAATGTCAGAAAAAAAAGAACTGGTTTAAAAAACACAAAAACATAAGTACTGCGAAAAACAAAGTGGAAGCATTATGTTAACTGAAGAAACTGTAATGTTTTCATGTCACAGGCCTGTTAGTAATGTGTTTGTTCTTGGCTGTGTTTGATATTCAAAAAGTTCCATCTTATTTAACCATTTTAATGCTGACACAAGATTAATACAGCTGGCATGGAGATGGTCTCTACAATGCAGCCTCCACCGGGTGGGGTGAATGGCTTATTGTATTTTTCTGGGAGTGATTTTATCAATGTCGTTAGAACATTCATTGAAGTAAGTGAGAGATCCATCACCCGCTGACAGCTCCCTGCTCACTAATGGCTGTTAGATGGTAATCATTTTAATATGGTTTTTATTTCACTTAATTTCATATGTGCCTGACAAAAGGTCCTGTATCATCAGGGCGCTGTGTGGAGCCGCTAATAGTCTCCTGCGATGCTCCATTACATCTAGAGTCACTGCAGAGATACGGAGAAAGGAAATGTGAGCCAGAGAAACGGTACAGAGAAAGGGGTGGGTTCCTGGAGAATTTTTCCAGAAGGGGTTAATAAATGTAAACATTTCATAAAGGCATGCCTTTTTTTTATTATAGATACATTGAGATTAATTATATAGAATAATTAAATAATGGTGTATTTGAGATAAGGGTAAGAGAAACCCATCAGGATAGAAAATTGCCTGTAACTTGCAAATATTTTTTGTGTGGGTATGGTGAGATGAGGTGGTGGGGTTTGCTTGCAAAACATACATTTTATATGGTCACAGGTAGATTGCATTGTGCAGTACATGTGGTTAGTTTGTCCACTATACACAGAAGCAGTATTGCTGACAGGTTACATAGCCTGCTATTAGTCCATATTTTTTGGAACATTCTATTATTCAAAAAGCAGATGGTTGATTTAAGTTTGTATGCTAATTATTACTAATCACTAATCAAGAGACTAATTACTAATCAAGAGACTCACAGTCTCTTGGAATATTTATTATTCTTACCACTGGTGTGAGAAATTTGTTGTTTTTTTTTGTTAATTTTATTTCTTCTAAGAACTTTTTAGCTCTTGCAACCGTGACGCCAGTCCCGTATTTATTGATACACTTATACACCTGATACAGTTATACTTATGATGTAGGGATGTGACAAACAGCCCCATGTTGTAGTCCTGGATGGAATTCATATTGTGCCCAGGTTGTAAGCTAAGAGACTCCACCTTGGGTTTTGGTGCTGGGCTGGGAGGCTACACATGCTTGCTTGGAAGTTTGAAGGTCAGATGCTTGCTTGGAAGGTTTTGGTGCTGGGCTGGGAGGCTACACATGCTTGCTTGGAAGTTTGATGCCTCAGGGTCTTTAAGTCATAAGAGAGGTATGGGGCTTACCATTGCTGGACTCCTTCTGAAACTGCTAGATGCCTGGCTGTGTCTGACCACAATGCTATGATCTATATATTTCCTGCATGATGCTCTATACACAGAATGTAATGGGACAAGAAGTACAGGCAAGCAAAAGCAATTTTAAGTCTGCTGGTGGAAGACGACCAGCTTATCGACATAAGAAAAGAAAATACAGCTAAAAGGTATGTGGACTGCATGAGTGTTCAAACCTAAACAGTAAACTATATCTACTACACAAGCTATATAAGATGAGGCTAGAAAAAGGCCAGGACATGCGTGAACATGTGAATACCATGCTGGAAATCATAGAAAAGCTACTTGCAATTGGAGAGGAAATGAAAGATAACCATGTGGTGGCATTACTGCTATGCAGCCTTCCAGAGTCATACAGTGCTCTTATTAATGCTCTAGAAACCAGACCTGAGCAGGAACTAACTAGAATACACCAAAGGAAAATTGTTTCTAATACAGATGCCACTACTCAATATCCTTGTTCAAATGTATATTCCCATTACCCTTTTAAATGCTTTTTGTGAGCATGTTCTCTTTTTGTTTATGAAAAAGCTTGAAAATTTGAACTACTCAACAGGTATGTAGCCATGAGCTTTGGGTCAAACATGGGTTTACAGTGAATCCAACCTGTTTGGGGACCCAGCATTCTAACGTTTCCAGCAACAGCAACCAACTACCAAAAATGCATTTCATGGCCTCTGAACTTAAGTCAGGTGGCTTAGAATGGCTAATGGAGGGTTTCTTATGTTGCAGCCTCTTACTATAAAAAGACAAGTTTCTCAGCAGCCATATTGGCAATGTGCTTAGTTGATACAGGAAAGCATAGGAGTCCTACTGATAAAGTGCATAGGGTTAGATTATTGTAGGGTCTGCAGGCACTAGCTGGTCTCTTAAGGTAGATGTAAAGCCTTAGTGAATGCCCTTAGGGAGAACAATGCTGTGTATCTTTGGGAATTTCGGGGTTAGGTGAGGGAAGGATTATTACATGTTAATGCTGCTGATGTGTGTCCTGCAGTCTCTTTACAACCTCTCCACATGCACTGTCTACAGTCATAACAGGCTGAATGTGTTTTCTATTTTTTGTTGGCTCTAATTTATTTTTTTCACTGCATGTTCCTTAATCCACATGTGTTTTACTGCTAAGCTGCTGCATGTGTATGTTTACAGGGCAAATTAAGTAATTGTTGTTGGCTGCATTTTTTTAAAAACACCTTATTTGTAAAAACAGTGTAATATTTCTGGGCATTGTGCATCAACACAGAAGTTTATTTTTGGTAAGGCAGGTGACATTTGCAGACAAGGAGATTATGGGAGAGAGAGGCAGAGCCTTGTCACACAAAGTTCCCAAGAAGTTCCTTTCTATACGTATCTCCAGGTGTTAATGTTTATATTCACCACACCTCCTATGCCCATAGATAAAATAAAAGTTAGGCATACACCGGATAGGAATATTATCTCTGACTAAAACTGTCATGCCAAACTGCCATTTAAAAAAAAAATGATTTATGCCATTGCTAATAGGTAAATTAAAATAATCAGTATGATGTGGCAGAACAAGACACAAAATTATATAATAATTTATAAAATGTTCACAAAACAGTAAGTTATTCAGTATTTGTCTTTACACCCTTAGGGCTTACACACGCTGCATTACCAGATACAATAATTTTTGTGCTTTCCTTTTTCACAACAAAAATGTGTTACTTCCAAAAGCATTGGATTGTTTAGCCGGGGCATGCTAAGAAAGCTCTTCAACTTAAGTCAGGCAAGAGAGTAATGTGTGCTTTGGCAATCGGAAAATATTGTGTGATCTGCTTGGCCTCCTTGTGATCACCACAACAAGGTACGCTGGATAGAAGACCTTTTGCTTTGGCATCCACATCAATCTTCTTTAGGTCTGGATTTTTATTTGGTTTCAGTTAAATCTTTGTTACCAATGCAGAGCCATAGCAAGATCATTCCATCAGTATACACACCTGTGACAACAAAAAAAATGTTTGCCCTGTCTTTAATTCAAAATATCACTTAAAAGCATTTCACTTACAACCTTGCCATCCCTGTCCTGTTTAGGCAAACACAGTGGGCAGAGAAAAAATAAATACAATAAAAAAAAGATTAAAACATGCTAAACTATAATAATATAAAAAACACATATAAATAGTAGTGGAGGGTGGGGAAATGGCTGGGTCTGGACCAAAGTATGGCTCTCAGTAGTATCAAAGCTCATATTTCTGCCCTTTCTATCTTCTTTAAATGACAGTTGGCCTTTCAGTCCTTTAAATAAGACCTAATCTGTGCCACAGGCCTCACAGTAAAGCAGATCTGTTAGTTCTGGTTCTATTTCTATTTGTCTAACTTTCTACAGCATCGTGCCTTCCAGGACTAGGAGGTGTAGGCATCCCCAGAACTCACCTGCTGGTTTATATAGGAACTTCAACATAAGTCCCAGCCAAGTCTGTCAATTCAGCTCACTATTTAGTTGTGCTTAGAATGACACTTGCCTAAGGATTGGGTTCATTTGCTAGCCCTAGACCATGTTATTTCTTGTGTTTCTTTTTCTCTGTTTACTGACTTCAGCTTGTATTGGACTGCACTTCTTCACCAACCACCCTGACCTTTTGCAGTCAGTCAATGTCTGATATTTCCTGTCAACTATGTACTACACTCTAGTTCTATTCATTTTCACCTGCACATGTGTTTCTGAGGGTCACAACCTGGTACACCCAGCAGTAAAGCTCATCACTTTGTGACACCCTTGTACACCAGTTTGCAGGGTGCCCTGGGGTAGATCTGGTGTGTGTGTGCTTAGACTAAGCACCCCTTTCCTTTTAAAGGTCACACCCTCGACAATGTGCGCATACCACTGAGGCTCCACTATCCACTTTTTTTGTGACAATCTAGTTCTACTTCTGGTCATCTGCCATCTCCACAGGTGGGTCTGGGGCCCGCAACCTGGTACACCCAGCAGTGAAGTCCAGCATGTCCAGCATGTCCTGGTGAGCATCTGGTGTGTGTTTAGACTCTGTGTTCAGACTCTGTGCTACTTTCCTTTTAAAGGAGAACTATGGGGTTAATTTTTTAGATTTTTAGTTTCCTTATGATACAGGAGTACGTTTGCAATGTACTCCTGTAATCAAAATGCACCATAAGCTTACAATTCAGTGTAATATACTGTGGCATGGCTAAGCTCTGTTCTGGGAAGTAATCCCGCCAAAATTGTCGGAATCCTCCTCTCCCATTGAGTGACAGCAGCTTGTAGGAGCTGCTGTGTGTTCATGCAAAAAAGGTATACCACATAGTTCTACTATGTGGTATACCATAGTTCTACTTTAAGTGCCACACCCTCTCCAATGTGCAGATACCACAGAGGGTTCACTATCCTTTTTTTTGACAATCTGGTTCTCAATGCAGTTGAGAAGCAGTCTTTTTAGCCCATTAGAGACAATATTCTATCTACTCTTACCTACAAGATGGTATTCCTTGTAGCTATCTCTTCAGCCAGTCAAATGTCATTTTTGTTTTTTAGCTGCAAGGCAATGGAATGTAGACAGTTTAATTGTATCCATCTGACTCTTCCATGTTGCTGCTTTGTTGCATCCACATTTGGATTTTTAGTGTTCCACTGTACAATATATTTTTGTAATACAATATTTGATGGTGTTAATAAGACAAATCTCTCCACTGATCTGCTTTACAACCCTGTTGTATTTGTTAATTATTTACTGTATTGGGTGCCTTCAGTGAGACTTCAAACCTCTGTAATATCAGAGTTCACCTTTTCCATTATGCTATCAATACCCCTCTCCACATTGTCAGAAGATGCCAGGGATGCAGATGAAGCCAAATCAAAAAGCTGTTTTACATCAGGGAACCATGTGCAGATAACACCAAGAGAGCTCCATGTAGCCATCTGTGACCTTACTGTCTGTGCTAGTGGCCTTATTATGCAACTAACCAATTTTTTTTTTTTGTAAAAGATAGTGTTTAGGCCTAGGACTTTCTTTAAAAAACAAAACAAAAAAACAGCAGTCTCTCCAAACTGCTTCTCTAATATTTGTGACCAAAAAAAAGAAAGATTTCAAGAAGGGCGAGTAGCCTATTGCTGTAGGATTCAACGCTAAACTTTTTGATGCTAACTGCCCCACACCCTTACCATAGAACTCCCCCCATTTGCTGCTGCCTGCACCCTGTATTGTGGAAGGATGGGGCGTCTTTTTTTATTTCTGCAAAGGGACAAGATGGTGTTTAGACCCAGGACATTCTTTTTTTTTGTTTCCTGTGTGGAACAACCCTACATGACAATAACATGAAATAAAAATTGTAAAAAGGTAAATAACATTCTTTTATATAATAGCCACAAAGAGAAAATATTAAACCTTGAGTCTATGACAGCTGATGTCATGATACAGACTGCCTCTTGAAGTGGAATAGCAATGGATTGGACCAGGCAGAAGCTTCATTTATCAGGCTTAATGATAGCTGGGAACAAGCATAAGCAAGTTAAAAAAAACAGGGGCTCGCAAGCCCCTTTTTATAAGAAATTTTACAATACAACCATATGTGTTACATTATCATTGGCTGCCAAGGCCTATGTTGTTTCAACTAGCCATAAATCTAACATTCCTTAGACATCAAGTCTCCAAAGTTGTCCTAGACCCTTCTATTCCAGCCCAAGCACATAGACTGATCACCTTTACATGTGCCAAGTGTGTCTTGTATGCTCTTAGGGTTCATCTAAAGTTCATCTGTATGTCTGTATAAAGTTCATCTGCATATGTCTGTATAAAGATGCTCAACTTCTAAGACTAAATAACTTCAACTATTACATAATATTGATATTAATAACATCTATGCTAATTAATATCAACAACATAAAGTGTAAGAGTTAATATCAAAATTCCAATTTCCAATTCCAGGAAGATTTAAGGAAGGGCAGGCAGCCTATGGCCATAGGATTGTACACTTATTTTTTTTACTATTGTCTGCCCTTCCCCCTGGCCATATATTTTCCCTCCTCCATCTTTGCTGCCTGCTCTTCCCTCTAGATTCTGGTAGTAGTATTAGTGGGCTGCAGGTAGGATCAGCTATCCTGCTAAGGAAAAAAGAAAAAAACTGTCCTTGTTATAATAGGCTGTACTATGCAAGAATATGCCACCCTGTTAAAGCATTTCTATCTGCTGTCTCCCACTTACATTAGGCCACAGTCACATTTTGCTTCAGCATGCTTGGCATGCCAGCTGAAAAGGGGGGCCCTAAGGAAAAAAGAAAAAACTGTCCCTGTTATAATAGGTGGGCCCTTGTTTTTAAATGTTTCTCGCAGGACAAGGTATCCACATCTGCTTATATTAGACTGTGAGTGACTTTAATTTCTGTCTATGTACTGCCTACGTTACCAATATTTTGTCAATACATAGGTATCATAAATGTACTAGGAGGTTGGCTAGTGACTATATACAGGAATAATTCCATGCTGAGTAAATGTGGTCACAGGCGTTAAAGGAGCCTGTCAGGTAAAAATATGAAGGCTACCATTGCAGACCTGTGATGCTGACATTTTGTTAGAGAATGTATATGCATTCCCCAGGCTTGTTACTCTTAAACTTGTTAAAATACTAACTGAGTGGCCTCTCACGAAACCCTCTACAAGGTGAGCTACCCCCCATTGATGGCCACCCTCACATCCTTACTGTCCGCTTGGAATATTTACCCACTCTCTTGGCTGGGGCGCATAGCAGCTGTCAAGATGACATACCTACCCGAACAGTATACCAAGGGTTAGTAAGGCCACACTTTTCCATTCACGTCAACGCGGTGGGATGGGTGTGCCTAATTTACTACTTTATTACCGAGCTGCACAAATTGCCCCCTTTCTTAAATACCAAACTGGTTCTGAAATGCCTTTATTAGGTATCCTTCGAAGCCACAGATTGTGACCCGATCGGTATTGATAATCAACTTTGGCTACCCCCCCAAGATAAATGTTTTATATCAAACCCCTTCACCAAACTCTCTCTTTTTATATGGGATTCTGTAAAATACTCCGGACACCTTATGTCCCCTCATTGCTTTCCTTTCTCCGCAACCCAGGTTTTTTTCCGGGTCTAGACTCCCCTTCCTCCTTCCAACATTGGACTTTTAAAGGCCCTATTCGATTCCGAGCCCTTATAAACAACTCGGGTGTGATACCTTTCCCCACCCTTCAACAACGACTCCAACTTCCAAATTCCGAAATTTTTAGATACCTACAGGTAAAGCACTATGTTACCTCATTTGTCAAATTGTACTCATCTAAACCCTCCCGCACTGCGTTCTAAAGACTCTACGAGGACTCCCCACATGCCAAGGGTGTAATCTCCATGCTATATCAATCCTTGCTCTCTTCCTCCTCCGTCCCGCATCATAAATACATGACCGCCTGGTCAGAGGACTTGGGTTGTACCCTTGATGTTGACCAATGGTCACAAATATGGGACACAATTAAAACATGCTCTCTCAGCGCACATGCCCTTGAAATCAACTATAAGGTTTTACTTAGGTGGCACCTTGTTCCAGTCCAATTAGCTCATGTGGACCCACAACGTTCCCCACAATGTTTTAGAGGATGTCCTGAGGCAGGCACGGTACTCCATATATGGTGGTCATGTCCAGGTGTTCAACCCGTTTGGCTCAAGGTCTACCATCTCCTACGTTCCCTATTGCCTTCTCCCCTCCCCATGTACCCGGCTCAAGCACTACTGAACTTGAGACATGCCGCTCTTTCTAAATACGAGTTTGCTCTGATGACACATATCTTAGCTGTGGCTAAACTAGTCATCACAAGATCTTGGAACTCCCCCTCTCTTTCTTTTGCAGCGGTGAAATCCTGCATCCATGTTACATTATCCAATGAAAAACTATTCGCAAAAATGTCAGACTCTATGGCAAAATTTCACTAAATATGGAATCCATGGATCTTGCGATGCCTACCCCCGGGCTTCGACCACCGCCTGTTGACACTCTGAGATCCCACCATCCTCACCACTCCATTAATCCATCACACCGCAGCTTCTCGAGATCATTCTCCATATACATAGTATTTGGGGTTGAATAAAGACATACGTCCATCAAGTCCAACCCATATAGGTCCACGCATCATCTCATTCTTAGGGATACTGGTATCCTTGGATATTACGGTCCCTCAAGAAATTGTCCAAACGTTTCTTGAACAAATCTACACTCTTGGCTGAAATCACTGCCGATGGCAGTGAGTTCCAGACCTTAACCGCTCTTACTGTAAAGAACCCTCTTCGCCCATTGTGCTGGAATTTTTTCTCCACCAACTTTAGGTGGTGGCCTTTGTAATGGAGTTAATTTCAAACAGTTTGTTGCCAAAGTTGCTGTCACCATTGAACATCTTGTACATAAAAATCATATCCCCCCTTAATCTCCTTAATTCCATTGGTTCAGGTGAGTTCCCCTAGCTGACTATCTCGCACTCCTTAGAACCACTCAACCTCAGCCAGAGCAGAGCCAGGTTACTGACCTCTCTGTATCCCACTGTGCATAAGCAGCACAGCCTATGTGCAATTTGATATAGTCCAAACAAAAGTTATAGTTTAGTCTTGGGTAGAGCCTAGGAGGTAGTTAGCACGTGGCCTGGAAGTCTTATGGACTTCATCAGTGAGATCTGTCTAACATAGCTTCCCATCTCTCCTGTCCTTCTATGAGTTTTGGGTGTTTATCTTTACTAGCACCTTCTATTACATTCTTGTTAATATACAATGAATGGATTCAACAGAGAGAGAGGAACCAAATTGTACTGGACACATTAGGTGTGCAGACCTGGCAACTTAAAGTGACATTAAAGTCAAATAAATTCCCCCCCCCCCCATGTTAATGTTGGCACTTACCTTTAAATGATGTCTCTTAATCCGATCTTCTTCTTTCCTGAGGTTTTCATCTGTCTCTCCAGCGGTGCGGCGGCTCTCTGATCCAGCGCTGACTTCCGAGATCCAGAGGTGTCTGCATGCGGAGGCACACGTCCATAGACTTACCTTGCGTCTCTCCCGGCCGAGAATCCGAACTGCGCATGCGTCCGCCCCAAGATCCTTTGCGGCCGCACGAACAGTTCCGGAATCTCGGCACGGTAGTGCGCAGCGATAACAAGGTAAGTTTAAACCACTGTTAAAGCGTTTTTTAAAAACTTTTTGCCTATATCTACTGCTTGTTAGCAGTAGATATAGGCAAAAAAAACGAAGGCTTTAGAACCCCTTTAAGCTCAGAGTACTAATAGATTCTCCGGAAGCTTGGGCCTGATATACCAAACTATATGCACGTATTCCATTTTACCTATATTAAGGTTACCATTAGTCCCCGTTTCCCGGGGACAGTCTATGTTTTAGGACGTCTGTCCCCAGGAAACTATCATCCCTGGCGTTGTCCCTGGGGCAGTAAATGCAAATTAAATTTAAAAAAAGCAGCTCCTCAGTTTTTTTCCTCTGCAGCAGTTTCCCTGGGGACATTGCGGGAAACTTACTATTCAGCTTAGGGCTCCAATAAGATGGAAGAGAGGGTGGTGCTTTGTGGTCAGCGCTTGGTTGCAGGGGTGAGCTGTCACATGATGCAGAAGGGGTTCTGACCTGAGCTTGGCGGATCCTGCTTGTCCAGGCCTACCAATCTCTGTCCACCACCATCAACTGGAGGAGAGGGATAGGAACAGCACTACTATTATGCGATACGCTGACACAGTACTAATACATTGTATGAAACTTTTTGTTTACTTACTACTCTGACCTGTGAGCCCTGCGTTGCCTACCACTCGGACCTGTGAGCCCTGTGTTATTTACTGCTCTGACCTATGAGCCCTGTGTTACCTACCACTCTGACCTGTGAGCTCTGTATTACTTACTGCTCTGACCTTTAAGCCCCACATTACTTACCACTCTGACCTGCGAGCCCTGCATTACTTACTTTTCTGACCTTTGAGCTCTACGTTACTAACCACTCTAAACTGTAAGCCCTGCATTACATACCACTCTGACCTGTGAGCCTTGCATTACTACTCTGACCTGCGAGCTCTGCGTTACTTACTCTTTTGACCTCTGCATTACTTATGTCTGTGTAACAGGCTCACCCGTACGTGGTCCGGCGCGTCAGCTGGCTCCTCCCCTCCACTCACGGCGAGGGCACACATAACAGAGGAATGGTGGATGTTTGGCGTCCGACTGTTTTGAGCGGCGCACGCAAACATTGCTCTCCAGAGGAGCCTCCGGACTGATCCAACACTGGGCAGACGAGAGAAGTGATCTCCCCCCGACGGAACCTACCAGATGGAACTCGCCTGTCACAGACTTGTATCTGTATGGTCAGCAATTTTCCACATCTTCGTTAATTGACGTATCTACTACATTGGGATCAGGAGCAAGTGAACTTCATAATCGCAAGTAGCCTACTATTAGTATAAGGCATCATCCCCCTAGCAACGTTATTGAGACTGTTAAACTTACTACTTAGTGTGAAGGTACTTCATTGTGCTCTTGACCTGATCTCTATTAATTGCATGTGGTTCTTACCTCATTGGGACTTCCTTCTTGATATTCTATTGTCTGCATTGACCAGAATATAGCAGTGCTATTTGCAATTGTACAACCACTTACTCCATTGGGAACTACTAGCCTGGTGGATCTTGTAACCTCTACACCATAGGAACCAATTGTACACTAGACCTTAGTTAGTGTAGCCTCAGTACTCCTCCAGTCCTGTCTAGATTAAGGTATCCATCAGGCAGCAGTTACTTACCTCTCGATTGGGCACTACAAGGCTAGGGTCCTCTTCCGCCTTCCACTCACTCACAACAACACGCCATCTGAAATTGTACCTAGGTATACTGACTAGGTCACCGTGGCCACGTAAGATCTGCCCTCACGGGTAATGATGTAACCGATTCCGAACCTCGAATCGCATACTGAGTAACCATCACACATTACTGACTCCGCAGTTGAGAATCCAAACCCCACAAAAAAGAGCATTACAGTCTGACCCCTACCCTCTGCATTACTTACACCTGTCCCCTAAACTCTGCATCACATGCTGCCGACCACTAAACTCTGCATTTCTTGAGCTTGACCCCTGCAATCTGTGCTACACACTACTGACCCCTAAACTCTGTGTTATCTACCATTCTGACCTCTGCACTCTGTGATGCTTACTATTCTGACGCCTGAACTCTGCATTACTTACTACTGACCCCTGCTCTCTGCAATACATACTAGTGATCTCTGAACTCTACTACTGACTCCTGCATTCTGTGTTACATACTGACCTTTGAACTCTGGATTATTTACTCCTTACCCCTGCACTGTGGATGAAAGTAAATATCATTTTTTTCACTAAAGCTAAAAACGTGGGATATGTTTATATTTTTACAATGACATTTGTACTATTATATTTTTAAAAGTTTTCTTTAAACCATATTACTTTTTAATTGGGCCTTGCAGGCTTATTTACTTAAAAAAAGACAGTGCACCCTTCTGATCTTGTGTATGGCTTGTTACCGATATCATCAACTCTTCCTAACTATGCATGCATATCTTATATATGCATAATAATGTCTGTATATATTAAATGTGGCTACAAATGGGGGTGGTGTTTTTTAGGTGTGGCTTACAATGGGCGTGATCAGTAATCCCTGGATTTCATTTTGAAAATCTGGTAACCTCAATCTATATGTATGTGGAGCAGCTGACGGCATATATCTCCTTACAACATTTACTATGCATCCGCAACACCAGTCACATACTATCTGCTCCAGCATCAAAACATGTGATATTCAATAAACACTAATCGGCCACTTTATTAGGTTCACCTTGCTAGTACCAGGTTGGACCCCCTTTTGCCTCAGAATTGCCTTAATTCTTCGTGGCATAGGTTAAACAAGGTGTTGGAAACATTTTGGTTCCTGACAGCTGACAGCTTTTTCCTCCATAATACTAGGTGAGGCTCTGCCTCACCTGCCTTCCCTGACTGCACGCCCACGGACGTATCCACCGCAAGGCTAACAAGGCGTTTGCCTTCGGCGGCAATTTCAAGGGGGCGGCAAAATATGCCACCCCCAAACCAGTGGGACATCCTGCCTGGATGATCTAAGGGTGTACAGCAGTAGCAGCAGCCCGAAGGAGCGTCTGACCGCCGCCGCTTCAACTTTTATTTCTAGCCGAGATGAGCATAAGAATACTCCACTGCTGACAGGCTGGGGGTTGGTAAGCATCTTGCTGTCTGGCATTCAGGAGCACAGCTGTGGACGGCCGGAGAAAGATGCAAGGACTCCCAGGAACCTGAACAAAGGCAGACCAGCAGTAGCCCAGGGAGCTCAGCTGCTATCTTACTGCTGAAGGTAAGGGACTGGGCAGAGCGGGGTGGGATGGGGTCCCGTGGAGCACTGAAGGATCACTGCCAATGCAGTGTGTACTACAGGCAGCCTTGTTTAACAGATCTCTGCACACGTGTAGAGAAAGCCCTGTGTGCAGAGATCTGTTACATATGTACCTGTGATACAGGTGTCACCTGTACCACAGGCAGCCATGTGTGGGATCTATTTAGAGCTTGTTCACACCTAATCCAGCACAGTTAGTGGCCGGAACGCACTGGATCGCATACAGCAAGCCTACCTGTGTTCTGGGGTGGGAGGGGGCGTGGCAGTACCATTCAAGTCAATGGCACCGCAAGGCATGCACAACCCAGTGAGATTGCCCGCACCAGAACGCGTGGTACAGCAATGCCCAGGTTTCAGGCCTGTGCAATCATAAAAAATAGTGCATGAAATAAATGCATTCACTATTTTTTGCAATCACACTGGTACGAATCTGAGCATTGCTGAAGCACAGCCCCCCTGAGACTCCATGTAGCCCCCCTGAGACCCCGCATAGCCCCCCTGAGACCCCGCATAGCCCTCCTGAGACACTGCACAGCCCTCCTGAGATCCTGCAGAGCCCACTTGAGACTCCGCACATACCAGAGACCCTGTACAGCCCACCTGACACCATGCAGGGCCCACCTGAGACCCTGCACATACCATAGACCCTGCACAGCCCACCTGACACCCTGCAGAGCCCACCTGAGACCCCTCACATACCATAGATTAATAGTTGTGTGCCTTTTAGCAATGCTATATAATATGTTGCTGGGATTTGTAGTCCTCTATAAATGTTTTTTTTGTATTGCTGTATAATGTATTCCTAGAATTTGTACTCCCTCTAAAACAACAAAATATAGGCATTCATAATCCACTTTTAATGTACAGCGAGGAAGAGGTGGAGCTTTATGAGGAATAGGTGGATCCTAAACAGGAAGGGGTGGGGTTTAAAATGAGGGGGTTGGTTTAAAACAGGAAGGAGTGGGACAAATTTAGATTAGGGGGTGCCCACGTTTAGTCTTGCCTACGGCAGCACAAAACCAAAATACACCACTACGCATGTCTCTGATAGATATAGCGTACTTTCTACTCATCTGGACTTTAAATTAGGGGGAGACATCACGGATGTTTACTGCATCAGCCACTGTCAGTATCCAAACACACAGCAATTGATTTACTAAAGGAGTAGAAACTGTTCATCTTGCAAAGTAAATATTCACTAAGCTTCTTAAATAGGGTGAAGCTGTGTTCACTTTCATCAACCGATCATGTACTGATTTTGAATTTCCCTTACATATGATTGGAATGTTTAAAGTGAACACAAGTTCACCTTATTTTCTAACATTTACTTTGCAAAGTTAACATACAATTTTGCTTATTGAACAGCCTCTACGCTTTTGGTAAATCAACCTTTATGCATACTGAGTGCTGTGGGACAGACATTAAATTAAACGCCAGCCTATGATTGGGCTGTGCTGAGTATAGCCTTACCCGACAAGTATAGAAAACATATCTCAACTATTGGGCCATTTAATAATGACAGAATCTAAAATGTGTAGACATAACTTAATTAACATCAACAGAATGAATTCTCCTTCTCACACAAGACATAAGTGAGAACTGCGAAAATATAGCTAAATGTATAAATACTCAAATTAGTAAGTTAATTTAAAGTCTCAGTGTAATGACTTGGTGTAACAGTTATAATGAAAGGCATACACTTTACACCATGACCTAAAACCCACCAACCATTGACTTGGATTGATCCTGTGGTTACCTTAATATCACTAGAGACCATAAAAAAAAAAAAACCTTACACTTCTAAAACCTGAAGATCTTTATAAAGCAGTCAAAATACATAGGATATTTCCTTCAAAAGGGAACCTGTTCTGACATGCAGAGGGCGGAGGCTGCACGGAGCGAAGGATGGGGGTAAAGGGGGGGGGGTAAAAAACTGATGAGAAATGAGAAGAGACAGGGCTGGATGGAGCGGCTTGATGGATTGCAGACTTATCAATTTATGAAGGCCAGGCTTTCAAGTGCAGCAGACTCAGTGAAATTTACATTATTAATCTCTTGTAATAATCTATGACTCAAGCAGGCTGAGAACATAGCAGCAGCTCACTGACCAGCCAGATATAAATAACGTCTCTCCGCTCAATTTAATTGCACTTCAGTGAGAGTGCACATCTCGTATCTCTCTAATTACTTTAGTTTCATTAGGTCTTGCAGAGAGAAGAAGAGAAAGAAAAAAAAAAGAGAAAAGAAAAAAAAAGAGGAGAGCGAGAAATACAGAGAGTGAGGCAACAATGAAAAATTCATATTCCCCTTTTTTTTTTTTTGTTCTGTGAAATATTTAAATGTTAATAGCCATTCACACTTGACACGCTATCTCTGCAGTACTGAGTTAAACAGAAAATCTATTTAATCTTAAGGAATCTCATTAAACGGTCATGGCAAGAATGAGGAGAGATTCTAGGGTACAAAAGGCAGGGAGGGAAAGGGGGGGGGGGGGC